>NC_137054.1:56452043-56757043 GCF_032717465.1 Coenobita brevimanus
CAGACTCCCAATCGCAGTGATCCAAAGTGAAACTCCCCCATTTATTATTATCCACAAGTAACATGATAATTAATTCAAACTAACAACCACAGTGAAGTGATATTCCATTCAAGCAACAGTAAAGCATATCCACGACTGCCCTGTGCCACGTGTTAATATATATTGGATCAGTCTATGTAAACGAGTGTAATATTGTATCTCTGTTCTCCTATGTGCCAAATATCGTTGTATGTACACTGTAATGAGTAGAACTTAAGCAATAGATGTGATACGGTATACTGTCTCTTTTTATGCCCTGTTCCTTTGTTAGTGCATTACATCCGGTCTAGTAAAAGGACCCCGTTCCAGTGCTCGTGTTTTTACGACGAGAAGTCGCCTTAAAAACACAGCATTACAGATATCATACAAACTCATTTACATAAGGTTCAAGTGAAAGTACAAAGCTTGTATTTTTTATATATGTACTTAGTTTTACTAAATTTGGATTTTCACATTGGTGTATGACTTACCGAAAAATGGGTTTATCAAGCCCAGCGTATGTATTAAGATGCAGTAAAATTAGCGAATGTATTCTAGGGATATATATATATATATATATATATATATAGGCTCGTGGCCTTTGGTTCCTTCTTCCTAGCAAATATCTATATCTATATCAGGACAGTCCCTTCCGCCATTATGCTGACGAATCAGATGAGTTGTGGCAGCAGAACACAGAGTTATGCAGAACATACAGTAACTAAAAGCAACGGGGAAAGTGATTTCGCATGAAACTTTTATTTACCACCCCAGAAATAGTTAGAAAAATATAACAGACTGTAAGAACTGACTTAGTAATGTGCATCTAATGCCTCAAATAAAGCTTATGTTTATCATATATATGTATAATTTTTTTTGGTCATTCCAGTTTATCTTGTTGACTAAGCAATATTATTTGACTCAATCTCGTCATTTTCCAGAATAAAGGGAAAGACTGTTTCTGACTGATCAAAACGCTAAACCAATGCCTTTCTGCAAGAATAACCAACATTATATTAAGCCTGCTCCTCAGGTAGCATGAGCTGAAATCGTTGAGATAACTCTGGCGACGATGGAAAATGCGGCTTGTGTTGCTTTAAGTGAGCAACATAAAGGAAGCTCTGTTAGCTTCAGATAGTATTTTTCATACCACAGGAACAGGGGCGCACCCGGTGGGGGGGTGGGGGGGGCCGGGCCCAGCCCCTCCCTTAGCTCTCTGGGTCCTTTAAAAATTTATATATATTTATTTCGGTAACAGCAAAACATGAAAAATTGGCAAGTACAAACAAAGAGTAACACATGAGCCAGCTATTATCCTGGGTGTTTTAAGTCCGACCTCTCGTCTCAAAAACCCCCACAACTGAGTGGGGTCCTCTTTCCAGGCCGGCAGTAAAGCACCCACAAAGGAACAGGGCATAAAAACTCAGCAGTATACCTTAGCACATCTATTGTCTTAGTTCAAACTCCTTTCAATACAAGAACAAAGAGACACTGGATACAGATTCGACAGGGTGACAAAGTTGCTATTACAGGTATAAAGTGTACACAAGCACAATAATGGTGTCAAGGATAAAATACAATTATATCAACACACATAGGTATTATCAGTCACTAGAGCACGGTGTAGGTGCTGGAGCTAAGGCACAATTGTCATTTAATACACTCAGCAGGATACACTATACATGGATGGAATGAAGGGTCAGATTGATTGATATTACTATACACATTACAGGGCGCGAGCCGCGGCACACGGGACTGTCGCTTAGCCGCGGCGACACTATTTTGCTGGTATCTGTCTTTACTGGCTGGTCTCAGTCTATCTCGGGGTGCCACTGGTATAGACACAGTACTTTAGTATATCACAGTTGCCTTGCTATTCGTGCTCACTGACCCTTGATTTCTGTCCTTGTATTTATATGCATTGCTCATCACTTTATATTATACTATTACGGTTCTACTGTCACTTTCACTTCTGTCTCATTCACTTAGTCTCTGGCACAACTTGAGAGGTGAGGTAAGGTCGTCATTGGGCCCCTGATTCCTGGGGTTAACAGAGGTGGCGTCCGGGCTTGGGAGGAGGCCCCTCGGGAGAGCTCTCCCGCAGGAGACAATGCACAGCTCTCGGGGGCGTCACTGCCCGGGCCTGTGTCGTAGCTGGGGTGTGGGGAGGCCCTTCCGTCTGGGGGCCTCGACCTGATAGGTGGCCCTTGGGACTGGGGCCAAACAACTTCAAGAGATGGGCCTGCCGCCTAGTATTCCGGGCAGAGGGCCAATAGGGAGTGGGGCCCAAGCGATCCCGCCTTGGGGTCCACTGGCTGGCCCTGGGAGACCAGGTACTGCGGTCACCTACAGAGCGGGGCGCCGTCAGGAACAAACTGTGGCACCTCTCCTGTTGGGCGTCCATCAGGGGCCGGCGGCGTCCAGGGACTGGCTGCAGGACAGGAACAGGACCTCGCCACCACTCCTGGAATGGCAGCACCTCTGGGGTATCACACCTGGAGGGAGAGAGTGAAGGGCGTCCCATGCAGCCGAGAGGTAGTGGGCCGGCCACGCAAGGGACCTTCTCCTCCAGGAGAACCCTAAAGACTGCAGACGAAGGGCATATGGTGGCCGCTCCTTCCCCCACATGTACGGTGGCTGTTGTGGCGGTTCCACAGTCTCTAAGGGTAGCAGCAGAAGGACGTACGGTGGCCGCTCCTTCCCCGGTACGTACAGTGGCCATGACCGCAGTGCTGCTCCCGAAGGAGGAAGAGGCAGATGAGGGACGTACAGTGGCCGTTCCCTCCCCGACATGTACGGTGGCCGTTGTCGCGGCTCTGCCTGCCCAATGGTAAGTAACTGAGGGTCGTATGGTGGCCGCTCCCTCCCGGTACGTACGGTGGCCATGACCGCGGTGTTGCTTGGGATTTAATCTGGAGCAGTCCCACCCCGAACCTGGTGAGGGCTGTTCCGTCCGTGAGGTCGTCTCTCATTCCTGCGTTTTTGCCGTTGAGTCAGTTGAGGGTAAGAGGGACTCAAGGTAGGGGCGCCCCTGCACCCTGCTCGCTCTGGGTCAACCTCACACTGACCTGGCCCGCCGTGGTGTCCTCCTGGGGTGGTGGCAGGGCTGCGGCTCGGCAGCGGGGTGGGGGGTGGCGGGGTGGGGGGTCCGGCTGCGGCAGAGGTGTGTATTTTACCAGCAGCTCTCTGACTCTAAACCTGCAAATGACCTCCAAGTAATTATCGGATTACCTGACCTCACCTCATTATGGGCCCCCCCCTTAGAAAATTCCTGGGTGCGCCCCTAGACAGGAAGCACCAGACATATTAATGCCTTCACTGTAAGAATGTATGTATTTCATTCTTGATGTTTTCTGCCTCAGTTCAGACCTCTGTTGACAAATTATTAAAATGATCTCCCCTCTCAGGTATGATGACCTCTTCGATTTCACTCTTGGTAACATAGTGGGATGCTTGTAACAACTCAATATGAAAAATATGGGTGTTGGAACCCAGCATATGATGAGATTCCTAGGGATTATAAATCACTATTATTATTATTTTTTATTTATTTATTCATTTATTTATTTATTTATTTCAAATTATCAAACATTTAGAGGTTGCACAAAGACCGCAAAGTTTTCCCTTCTTGCTCACATTAGCTTCACTTATAGGAGCAGTGGGTGTACTCTGAATGAAATTACTAGTTAGATTATAATCTTATGGTTATACAATATGCTTACATTTACAAACAATACATTCAGCAAAAAAACTGTAAACTTTTATTTAATTAGATGCCCCTCATCATTCAAAAAGCAGAGTACCTCTCAGCATTTCATTCTTGATGTTTTCTGCCTCAGTTCAGACCTCTGTTGACAAATTATTAAAATGATCTCCCCTCTCAGGTATGATGACCTCTTCGATTTCACTCTTGGTAACATAGTGGGATGCTTGTAACAACTCAATATGAAAAATATGGGTGTTGGAACCCAGCATATGATGAGATTCCTAGGGATTATAAATCACTATTATTATTATTTTTTATTTATTTATTCATTTATTTATTTATTTATTTCAAATTATCAAACATTTAGAGGTTGCACAAAGACCGCAAAGTTTTCCCTTCTTGCTCACATTAGCTTCACTTATAGGAGCAGTGGGTGTACTCTGAATGAAATTACTAGTTAGATTATAATCTTATGGTTATACAATATGCTTACATTTACAAACAATACATTCAGCAAAAAACTGTAAACTTTTATTTAATTAGATGCCCCTCATCATTCAAAAAGCAGAGTACCTCTCAGCACGGCAGCTTGGAGCGCTTTTTTCTAATAGTTCCTTGTCATTGTTGCTAGGTTATTGTTTATATTGCAGTATTTATGAGTTAATGAATTCCATTCACCCATGTTTTTCTTGTTCTTAGGTGATGAATACTAGTGATGGCATCCAGTACAAGATAAAAAAAATCAGTGTGGCTTGTAGGGCTATCCACTGACACTCTCTCAGGACAGAAATTACCTTCGTGGGGTGATGTTTTGAGGTATTTATTCCACCTGCATGAGGAAGAGAAGAAATCCTGGCTTAGAGTGTATCTGTGACATCTGAAGCCATCACTGAAATTTGGTTGAGGGAAGGTCTACTGACAAATCATTTTCATCTTCACAATGTCAAAAAGTACATCAAGAAACTGCAAGATGAATGGCAATGTTTGAAGAAGAACATTTTGTGAAAAATGCAGACAAATTTGGAAAACCAGGCAGCATTCAAGTCTAGCTTGAACAACCATTTCGACATCGCTCATCAAGACACCTTAACTATGATAAAATCTCAGGAAGACAAGGACTTCCTGTGTGCTCAGTGAGAGGAGGGCCAAAGGGGCAAAATTGGCAATGTCGACAAGAAGATTGCCAAGAAAGTCGGGAAGACTTGCAAAAGAAGTGCATATGAAGCATCCCAGAAATGATGTTAGAGTTTCTTGAAATTACAGTATAGTTATTTTCCAGGGAGGAATACCTCATGGCCGCCAATATCCAGTGTTCATGGTACCAGGTGACTAGCATCAAGCACACTGGATGGCATGTGTAGCCTACTCTTTCAAGATGTGGATCTTCAGATCCCAGTTCAGGTTGTATATACATGAACCAGGGTCTTTCAACTCCTAGTGAACAAAGCAAGCTTGATCGCCTGATTTTTGGCTTGCGGGATTTCTCCCTGTCCATTGTCCAAAATTTCATCCTTCCGTGGTTTTCAGCAAGAGAAGCGGCAAATGCTCCACAATGCGGCCTTTCCTTCCTTCAAGAGCTTCAGGAAATGAACATCACTGGGTACAAGAGCTTTCTTTAGTAGACCCCTCTGGTACCTCAGTGAGATGAATGTGAGCATGTCACTATTTGATCCTGCAGTTGACAATGATGGAAAACGAAAAATGGTGGAGAAAATGAACTCTGTTGAAGGGTCAGTGGATCTTCCTCCGATAAGTTTGGTACCAGAGCCACAAGGAAAGTCACTGGCAGACTTCTGTTCTTCCAGTATGTACAAGTTGTTCACTTTCCTTGACCAGGTTGATTTCCTGCAAGAGGACCCATTAAACTGGGAACACAGCACAAGTTTTTGTTCAGCAAAGGCCAGGGTGGAATCTCTGAACTTAGTGAATGACGTTGCAGAGCGACTCTGAATGAAGAGCTGATCCAGTTCATGCTTCAAATTGTTGAGGAACATCAAAAAGGTTTTCCGACAGCCTCCAAAGCTAGTTTAAAGTCAAAATGAACAGTGTTGTACTATATGGTGTTACCATTTCATTGTTTATTGAAAACTACAGCCCACGTCACTGTAATATATATATATATATATATATATATATATTTTTTTGCATTGCACAATATATTGTGGAATCACTTATCAGTGTTGCATAACCTCTAAATTAACTCGATTTGAATGAATTTGGTAGTGGTAGGTGGGGGCACTCACCATCCACTCACTCGATGTAGTGCCACCCTCGGGTGCCTGCCCTTTCCTCTCTTCCTTCCTTCTTTCCTTCCTTCCTCTTCTGTCTTTTTTTCCTTCATTCTTTCCTCTTCCTTCTGTCTGTGGGTGACTTTGCATTGAGTGACAAGCCAAATGGTTTCCTGTACACCAGGAACCATGTATTGTGCTGGATGGTAACCATATAAGCAAATTATGGTGCCTGGTGGTAATCGGATTGAGCGGGTGCAGGTTTATATCCAAGGAGTGGTTGGGGTTTATTGCTCACGTAATGCCACTCAGAGATGAGTAAGGCTGGTCACTTTCATCTTAAATGTCAGGACCAACTTGCCTAGCTCCGGGCTCCTGTGCTCTTCATGGGGCAACACTAAACTAGATGCTAATTGATTGATTGATACTTTTCTTATGGATCCCCACAAAATAAGGGGTTCCACTTGCTTGAGTTTTTATTTTGAAATTTCCCCCTATACCATCAAAGCACCCTAGTAACACAGTCTTTTATTTAGCTTAGGAGATGACCTCTCTGAAAGAAGAGGTTTGAAATAAAGTTTATAACATTTTTTAGCTCATTCATTTTTTCTCTATAAATACATAATGAGTAACTAATTTGAATGTTTTGTTGCTCTAACAATTGTAATGTGCATTTCATAACTACGTAGGCTAATTTATAACCTGTTGATATACGGTACCCTGTTATGTTATGAAGTGTGCCTATCACTTACCCGAGCAGTAAATTAATGCGTTGTGTACTGTTGCAGTGTCCAGTTGGGTTCAACGAGGCGCGCTACATCGCTTTCACCAATTACACCACCTGTCTTATCTGGCTCATCTTTTTCCCACTCTACCTCTCCACCGAGGCCTCTGGTGATGTCAGGATCGCCACGCTGGCACTTTCTCTGTCACTCAGGTCAGTCCTCTTGCCTGTTTCCAACTTAATATCACGTCAGCTACTCAGTGATGAAAGAACCGAAGGCACAGCCTCCCAGTGTTAATGTTAAGGGGAGAGGGACCAAGTATATTTGCTCGTCCCCTCCTCCAGTATTTAAAGAAGAAAAATAAAATCACCATCACAGTGTGGTTGGTTAATGTGGCCTAAACATCATTTACAATCTTCATTAAACAGTGTTAGTAAATTTTTTACATTTGAAAAATCAAACCGCAAGGTATACTTAACTCATCTCTTTATCATGAATCATTCAAATTGCAGCTAAACTGTAAAGATCCATGATAAAAACGGTGGTCCCCTGCTTATTACTATTATCAGTAATAAGTTATGATTTATATTTCCATATTATTATTGACCAAAAATCTTTAGTGGAGCATATTAAAAAATTATTAATAATGAAATAACCTTTATAGCGGGACCCTGCCAGGTGCCGGCCTACTATCAGCTTTGTCTCTAGAGCTGTTTTTGCAAGGCTATTTGAGATCAATCAAGACCAACCAGATGCTTGCGAGAATAGATTTTAGACCAGTACCATCCTAAATGCTGTTCCTATTGGCTGGAGGATTGAGTGGGGGGAGCCATGAAGGAATCAACTGAGCCTTCTTCTTTTCTGTCGTTGTCTTATTCTAGTAGTTTAATCACTCTTGCAGGAGCTGCCTAGAATGGTCCAACTGACTCACTGCAGTTATCCTCTCCATATTTTTGTATGTTCATATGTAAACAAAAAGACTGGGATAATAATAAGTAAGTTTAGCAATTACTATCATCTTTAGTAGCATACCTAGTAGATTTTTTATATATGAATGAAGAAATGTGATAGATTGCCAGTGTATCAACATCAGCATCGTGATAGGCTAATGGGTTCTTATTATGCCATGAAGTGAAATAAATGTGCAACTGACATCAGTGAAAATGGAATTGTAGTAACTGGAGGCAAATATTGGAATAATCACCCTTGAGAAACTGTTACTGGGAAATAGTTGTCTTCTTTACCTTATAATAATCCATAGAGATTAACAGGCCTTGAATTTCTCTCCAGACATTATTGTCTCACTAATTTAGCCATAACTTATTACCTTTTTCAGTTCAAGAATAAACAAGGATTCATTTCAAGTAATATCTGCATTTATATAACATTCCATGTCACTGTTAGATGTCATTTGTGCAAAAGTCAATTTATTAAATCCCTCCAGCCATCATCCAGTCCTATTTTGCCCCATGAGGAACGTAGGAGCCAGGGCCTAGGTAAGCTGGTCCTGACATTTAAGATGAGAGTGACCAGCTTCACTCATCCTAGAGTGTCATTACATGATCAATAAACCCCAACCACCCCATGGATATATACCTACTCAGGCTTAATCTGACTGGAGCGCCATAATTACCCACTAAACCACCAGGCGCCATAATTTGGTTATATGGTTACCACCCAGCGTAGTAAATGGTTTCCTTATGTACAGGAAACCATTTGGCTTGTCATGCAGTGTAGAGTTACCCATATGAAGAAACATTAAATTTTATCTTTTACTTCTGCCCACCTTCTTTGCGATACCAGCAGTTACCCACAGGCACACTCTCCCAAACCCATTCACCAAGTCTTGCAGTTCTCCTTCTTTACTAAACAATACAGTATCATCACCAACAACAGAACAGGAAGTTTTGAAATGCTGCCCTCTATCATGTGGGATGCTTCAACATCCACTGTCCTACCTTGTTTCTCTTTTACAACTCCATCCATATACAGCTTAAACAACCTTGGAGACATGACACATCCATGTTACAATCCAATATTCAAATAGAAAAACTCACTCATTTCACCATTCACATGCACTGCAGCAACCCTAGCACCAGCATGCATACTCTTCATGGCATTCAGTAGCATCCTATTTACTCTATATATTCTTAATATTTTCCACATTCCTTGTGTATCCACTCTGTCATAACTTCTTTCCCATCTCTAGAAACTTTTTCACTAAACACCTTAGGATGAAAAATCTAATCTACACAGTTACCTCACTTCATAAAACCTCCCTGTTCTTCTCCAACTAATTCCTGTGTTATTTCTCTGTCTCTGTCAATAAATATTCTGCCATATACTCCTGCTATTACACTAAGAAAACATGCCCAAGTGATTACCACACACTTGTTTTTCACCTTTTTCTTTGTAATTATACTTGACTTCCAATCCTCCAGGTCTCTGCCTTCCTCCCAGGCCAATCTGCACATCTTCCATATCCATTCTTCTACAGTCTCTCCCCTGTGCTTCAGCATTTCACCACACACTCCATCAATTCCTGGGGCTTTCTTCGTTTTAGATTTCTTCTTTGTTTCCACTACTACAGTCCTACTAATCTCTTCCTTTCTTCTTATCTCCTCCCTGCTTCCAGTCATTCCCCAGCGACATATACTCGCATTACTTTCATTCTTAATGTTTAACAATTCCTTAAAGTGGATGTATGTGGATTAAGTGAAATTGAATGGAAAAAAGAGAGTGTGAGAGAATGGGAGTATGAATGGGGTATATGTGCAGGAGTAGGTGCGAATGAGAGGGCAAAAGAAGGAGTGTGTATTGTTGTGAGTAACAGATGGAAGGAGAATATAAGAGAGTATGGATCAGTTGGCTCAAGGATTGTGTGGGTAAGATTGAAAGTTGGACTACAAATGTGGGTGATTGTGTGCGTGTATGCGCCATCGCAAGATCGTGCAAGCAGAGTGAGAGAAGAGTTCTGGACAAGTGTGGAAGTGTGCATGGAAAAGTTTGAAAGGAATGAGAGAGTGTTTTTGATTGGTGATATGAATGGTAAATTAGGGAATGTGAAGGTGGATGGAGTAGTAGGTAAGTGGGGTGTGCCTGCTGAGATAGATGAGAATGGCAGTGCTTTAGCAGACATTTGTGCCGGGAGGGGGTTGGTGATAGTCAATACCCTCTTCAGACACAAAATGATCCACAGGTATTCATGGCGAATGATGAGAAGGGTGGGTGGTGAACTGAATGAAAGGAAGGCAATGGTTGATTATGTGTGTGTGGATGAAAGGATGCAAAGGTGTGTAATGGATGCAAGAGCATATAGAGGTTGGGGGAGTGGTCTTTCAGACCACCACTTTTTTTTTTTTTTTTTTTTTTTTTTAATGTGTCCGACTCTGGGCAAAGGCTTCAGGGCCTATATTTCGGGGGCAGTAGCCTATCCCAAGGCCCAGTAGTCCTCCTACACCTTCACATGTCACCACTTCGGCACTAACACCCACCGTCCATATCGAATACATGCTAGGGCTGTCTCATACAGGACTGGTGTGTTGGTATTAGTGGGGGTATTTTTACGACATGTCAGCGGGTCATCTGGTAGATCAGGAAAGTCTGCTTTTTATGAAATTCAAATCCTTAAACTGTTCCCTGCCCCAGCCGGGATTCGAACCTGCGTCCATCAGGACTGCAGTCTGCCTCTCTACCGATTCAGCCACCGCCTTGGTGGTGGTCAGAATCAAGGTCCAAGTAAAATGGAGAAATTGAAGAAGGGAAGGACTGGAGGAAGGAGTAGATGCTAGGAGAGTGGAAAGGTTACAAGAGGGTGAGAAAAAGGCAGAATATAAGAGAGAAGTGGAAGAACAATTGGGCAAGTATGAATTGGAACAGCTGGGGGACATGGACGGTCTGAGCAAGATATTTACAGAAGAAATATGTGCAGCATGTGAGGCCCCAGGAATTGATGGAGTGTGTTGTGAAATGCTGAGGTATGGGGGTGAGATTGTAGTGGAGTGGATATGGAAGTTATGTAGATTGGCATGGGAAGAGGGAAGGGTTCCAGATGACTGGAAATCAGGTATAATTGTTCCTTTATACAATGGAAAAGGGGAGAGAGAAGTATGTGGTAACCATAGGGGTATTTGCCTAAGAATATGGGTATTTGCCTTTTTAGTGTGACTGGAAAAAAAATATGGTAGAATACTCATTGATCAGGTTAAGCATATAACAGAGGAGCTAGTTGGAGAAGAACAAGGGGGATTTAGGAAGGGAAAAGGGTGTGTAAATCAGATATTTGTTCTAAGATGTTTAGTGGAGAAGTATCTAGAGAAGGGAAAGAAAATGTATGCTGCCATTATGGACTTGGAGAAAGCTTATGACAGAACAGATATACAAGGTAGGTGGAAGGTATAAGAATATATGGAGTGGAGGGGAAATTGTTGAGTGCTGTGAAGAGTATGTACGAAGGAGCTAGGGCTACGGTGCGAGTGGATGGTGAGCTGAGTGAGTTCTTTGATCTCAATGTGGGACTGAAACAGGGTTGTGTGATGTCTCTATGACTGTTTAATATATACATGGATGGGGTTGTAAAGGAGGTGCAAGGTAGGGCAGTGGATGTGGGGGTGGCTGTAATGAATGAGGGTGAAATTTGGATGATTCCAGTGTTGTTGTTTGCTGATGATACAGTATTGTTGAGTGAAGATGAATGGGAGTTCCAAGGTTTGGTGAATGAATCTGGGACAGTGTGTAAGAAGAGGAACCTGAAAGTTAATGTAAACATGAGTTATGGTGTTTGAGAGGAATGAAGTCACAAAATGTACAATGAGGTTGGATGGTGAGGATATGGAGAATATGAGTGCATTCATGTACTTGGGTAGTGTCATGAGTAAGGATGAAACTTTGGGGGATGAAGTGCATGAAAGGGTACAGCAGGGAAGGAAGGTTGTTGGTTCACTGAAAGCAGTGATGAGAAACAGGGAGGTGAGTATGGAAGAAGTCACTGCATGATAGTATTGTGATCCCTACCCTGACATATGGAAGCGAGACATGGACTTTGCAAGCGGGGAACAAGTCAAGAGTGAGAGCACTGGAAATGAGTTACTTGAGAGAAGCATGTCGAGTGACATGGAGGGACAGGTTGATGAATGAAGAAGTGAAAGAACATTGTGGGGTGGATGTGGATGTGGTTGCGAAGATTAGGAGAAATACACTCAGGTGGTTTGGACATGTGGAGAGAATGGAGGATGAAAGACTGACTAAGAGGGTGTATGTAGATAAGGTGGAGGTAGGGAGGGGAAGACCAAGGATGAGGTGGAGGGAGAGAGTTGAGAGGTATATTAGGGAGGAGGGAGTGAGTTGGGGGGAGGGTAGTCAAATGGTGGGTGACAGAGCGACTTGGAGGCATTTTGTCTGCGGCCATCCTTTGTGTGATTAGGGCGTCGGGCCATAGATAGATGGATAGATAGGTGTGAGGTGGTGTGTGGGGTGAAGGGAAAATGAAAGGAGGTGCAAGGAACAGCATGGTGGAATGAAGAGGTGAGACTGCCTGTGGCAGAAAAGAAGAAAGCATATAATGAATGGATGAGAAATAGGGGCGTGGAAGAAATTGAGAGATGGAAGAGAGAGTTATATGAAGAAAGGAAGAAAGAGGTGAAAAGATTAGTAAGAGAGAGTAAGAAGAGAGTGGATGAGGAATTTGGAAGGAATTTAAGTGTAAAGTGGAGGGAATGTAAGAAAATGTTCTGGAAAGAGGTAAACAGAGTTAGACAGGATGGCAGTGAAGTTAGCAGGGGAGTGAAAGATAAAAATAGTAGATTACTAGTGGAGAAGGGAGAAAAAGTAAGCAGATGGAGAGAACACTTTAAGGAATTGTTGAACATAGAGAATGAAAGTAATGCGAGTATAAGTGACTGGAGAATGGCTGGGAGAAGGAGGGAGGTGAGAAGACAGGAAGAAATCAGTTGGATGGAAGTTGTGGAAGCAATAAAGAAAGTCAAAATGGGGAAAGCCCCAGGAATTGATGGAGTGTGTGGTGAAATGCTGAAGCATGGAGGAGAGATAGTAGTAGAATGGCTGTGTAAGATGTGCAGATTGGCCTGGGAGGAAGGAAGAGTCCTGGAGGATTGGAAGTCAGGTATAATTATTCCCTTGTACAAAGGGAAAGGGGGAAAAGAAATGTGTGGTAATCATAGAGTCTTCTTAGTGTAATAGGAAAAGTATATGGTAGGATACTTACTGACAGAGTTAGAGAAATAACAGAGGAATTAGTTGGAGAAGAACAGGGAGGTTTCAGGAAGGGAAGAGATTGTGTAGATCAGATATTCATTCTTAGATCTTTGGTGGAAAAATATCTAGAGAAGGGAAAGAAATTGTATGCAGCCTTCATGGAATTGGAGAAAGCATATGACAGAATGGATAGACAAGGATTGTGGAAAGTATTAAGAATATATGGAGTAGATGGGACGTTGTTGAATGCTGTGAAATGTATGTATGAAGGTGCTAAGGCTGCAATGCGTGTGGATAGTGAACTGAGTGAATTTTTCTATTTGAAGGTTGGGTTGAAAGAGGGATGTGTCATGTCTCCATGGTTGTTCAATCTGTACATGGATGGGGTTATAAAAGAGATACAAGGTAGGTCACTGGATGTTGGAGTGGCCCTAGTGAGAGAAGGCTTTGTTTGGAAACTCCCTGTACTGTTGTTTGCAGATGATGCTGTGTTGTTAAGTCAAGACAAAGGGGAGCTGCAAGGCTTGGTGGATGAGTTTGGGAGAGTATGTAAGAGACGGAATCTAAAGGTGAATGTTCAGAAAAGTAAAGTTATGGTCTTCGAGAGAAGTGAAGTCAGTGAATGTACAGTGAGGTTGGATGATGAGGAAATGGAAAATGTGAGTGTGTTTAAGTACTTGGGTAGTGTGATGAGTAAGGATGGAAGTTTGGAGAGTGAAGTGCTTGAAAGAGTACAGCAAGGAAGAAAGATTGCTGGTTCCTTGAAAGCAGTGATAAGAAACGGGGAAGTGAGCATGGAAGTGAAAAAGTTACTACATGACAATATTGTGATACCAACCCTAATGTATGGAGGTGAAGCTTGGACTTTGATGGAGGGACACAAGTCAAGAGTGAGAGCTGTGGAAATAAGTAATTTGAGAGGAGCATGTGGAGTCACATGGAGAGACAGATTGACACATGAGGATGTGAAGGAGCATTGTGGTGCAGATGTGGATGTGATAGGAAGCGTTAGGAGAAACACATGGAGGTGGTTTGGCCATGTGGAGAGGATGGAGAGTGAGAGACTGATGAGGAGAGTGTATGTGAGTGAGGTGGAGGGTGAGAGGGGGAGGCCAAGGATGAGATGGAGGGATGGAGTGGAGAGGTATATGAGAGAGGGGGGTGTGAGTTGGGGGCAGGGCAGTGAAATGGCAGGGGACAGGGCGACATGGTGGCGATTTGTTTGTGGCCACCCTAGATGGGATTAAGGCATCTTGCAGTAGATAGATAGATAGTTCTCTTCATCTGCTCGCATTTTCTCCCTTCTCCACTCGTAGTCTGCCATTTTTATCTTTCACTCTTCTGCTACCTTCTTATCCCCTTAACTCTCTTTACCTCCTTCCAGAACATTTCCTTACATTCCCACCGCTTTACACTCAAATTCCATCTAAATTCCTCATCAACATCCTTCATACTCTTTTACTTATCTTTTAACCTCTCTCTTCCTTTTAACACATAACTCTCTCTCCTCTCTCTGCCAACTTCCTCCATGTTTCTGCTTCCCATCCACTCACTATATGCTTACTACTTTTGCACCACAGCTTGTCTCACCCCTTCATTCCACCATGCTCTTCCTTGCACCCCCATTCACTTTCTCATCACCCTACATACCACCTCATATGCTACATGGATTCTTCTGTGAATACTGTGCACACACCTTCCACCTGCCTCTTCTGCTCCAAGTCATATTTACCCAATTGCCCCTCTACTTTTCATATTTTCTGCATTTTTTTTTTTTTTTCCATTCTCTTGCAACCTTTCTACTCTCCTTGTTTGGACTGCATCCTCTTGTCCTCCTCTCCTTCTTTTATCGATCGCATTTGTACATTGACTTTCACTACCACCAAGTGGTGGTCAGAGAGTCCACTTCCCCAACCTTTGTATGCTTTTGCATCCAGCACATATCTTCTCATTCTCTCATCCACACACACACAATCATTTCCTTTCATTCATTCAGTTCACCACCCACCCGTCTCATTACTCACCATGTATATCTATGGATCATTTTGCACCACACAAATGTCCACTAGATCATTACCATTCACATCCACATCTGCAGCCACACCCAACTCACCTACTGTTCCATCTACCTTCACATTCCTTACTTTTCTATTCATATTTCTCATCAAAAACACCCTCTCACTCCTCTCAAACTTTTTTATGAATGCTTCCACATTTCTTCAGAATTCTTCATCCACTCTGCTCGCATGGTCTTCTGTCGGTGCATATACACACACAGTTGCCCACGCTTGTATTCCTACATTCAGTCCACACAATCTTTGAACCTGTTGACCCATGCTCTGTTATATTCTCCTTCCATCTCTAGCACACAACAATTCATACTCCCTCCTTTGGCCTCTTATTTTCACCTACTCCCACACTTATACCCGGTCCATATTCCCACTCTCTCACACTCTCACCTCTTCATTTGGTCTCTATTTCACATCCTCAAGCACCTGGACAGTCTCTCTTTCACTTCATCATTTGCACCCCTCACATTCCACATCGAAATCTGCAACGTGTGCGTGTGTGTGTGTGTGTGTGTGTGTGTGTGTGTGTGTGTGTGTAATTATTCACCGGGTCGGTCAGGATCATTTGATGGCCACGATCGTCAGCTTTTACCCTCCCGGAAGGGAGCTGAGAGCTCATATTGTCCGATCTAGGGGCAAGGCTGTGACCTTCACACACGCACACACCCGTCCCCTTGCTCAAGGGGGACAGTAACCACCCACTTCATCAGTGAAACTTTTCGCAACCTGCGCGAGGCGCGAACTCCCGTCCACCACTTGGCAAGCGAGAACGTTACCACTGCACCAGCGAGCTGTGTGTGTGTGTGTGTGTGTGTGTGTGTGTGTGTGTGTGTTTGTGTACACATAGGCTACATGAGAAATGCCTTGAACTGAATGGGTTAAGGAATCTGTGGGGTGGATTTCTGTTGAGAGTCCTTCCCAGTCCCCCATTGCTTGTAACCTGACCCAGTAAGGTCAGGGGTGCTGAGTTTCCTAGTTTTCCCTTCAAGAAGAGCTGTGACTGAGAGTTGTCTTGAGTGACTGAGATCTCCCACCCTGCTGCCTCCTGTGGCATTGTAGAATTATTGGCACTTCTTGGTCTGAAGATGGACATGAGAGTCACTGATGTCACGTGCTGTACCCTGTTAACCCTTTCCATAAGGTGCATATCTTTGATCTTATTCTTGCAACTGTCTATCTGTCTATCTACTGCCAGATGCCATAATCCTATAAGGGGTGGCCATTTGACTTTGAGCTGGTTGTTTTACAGGGAGTGGCACTAACCCTCCACCAACCCACTTGTTGACACGTAGGGAGCACGTATGATTTGGTTATATGGTTACCACCCAACGTTGTAAATGGTTTCTTGGCTTACAGGAAACCATTTGGCTTGTCACTCAATGTAAAGCCACCTGTAATGGAAAGAAAAGCAATAAGAAGTGACAGGAAAGATGGGAGAAATAGGAAGAGAGGAGGGCAGGCACAGAAAAAGAATAATAAAGGCTAAGGAAGAAGTAGGCAGCACTACATCAAGTGAGTGGATGATAGTCGCCACCACCTACAGTTTTATTTAGCTAAGAGGCGACTTTTTGAGGTGGGGAGGTTATATTCAGCTCTCATTACCTTCTTTACTACCAGGGGACTCTCCTAAATTAAGTAAAAGTATCTGGTATAGCTTGATTCAAAAAAATAATTGGATTGAAGGGTTTAAATTCTGCTTTGCCTTCATGTCATTCATCAAGGACTACGGGGTCGTGAAGCATTTAATAGATGATAGAGCAGCCCTGATGACCACAATGGTAGTAATAAATTGCAGACACGTCCATCTATAAAGCACCCAGTTTGTTGTGACTTCTGGACTGCTTTCAAAAGATACAGTATATAGACCTATCCATTTTCAAGGATGTGAGTCAAGTTCAGCCATCACTTAAAATCTACAAGGCTGCCCAGAGCATCTGAGACTGCCCTAATAATATATATATATATATATATATATATATATATATACATACATACATACATACAGTGGGCTCGCACAGTGCGCGAGAGATTGGGCGGTCCACACCCTCGCGCACTGGGAATTCTCGTACTAGGAATACATAACCTTATGGGAATAATTACATATGGGCAGTACCCCCTCATACCTGGACATTTTTTGGCCCTTAGAGACATAATAAAGGTCATATGTTTCAGACATTGTACTAAAGCTATAGCTACAATAACAAAAATATGGGTAGTCACCTTAACAACAGTAGACAACAGGCCTGATGACCTTAAATAATAGGGGTTCCGAGGCGCGGCAACACTTACAGCGCCGCACTCCCCACCGCACCTCCCACCGCACCAACACTTCCCTCCACAGACTTCTCTTGATCACCTTCGCCAGGAGCATCAAAGTCACTCACTTCGGCCATAAACCCTTCAAAGTCCAATGCTGACACTTCTGACATTGCATCCTCTTCATCCTCAACAGGAACAGGAGCAGACGATGTTGCTGGTTCCGCAATTTTACCAACTTGAGCCCGCTGTGTGTAGCTTGTTATGAGCGTCTGTCTTCTCCTGTTTATTTCTTCCCTGTGCCTGTCTGTGTAGAAACGGAAGAGTTTGTCGATACCAACCAGAAGTTCCTCCGTTCTTAGGTTGCTCACTTCCTGTTCCTTCACCTCTTCCTTGAGCTTATCCACGGCAGGAAGGATCTTGCTAATGTTTGACATACACAGCTCAGTCCTGCCTTCCATCACGCTAGGCTGCTCAACTTGACTCTGCCTGGCGTCGGGCTCTGCGTCAGCCTCGTCTGTCCGTTGCAACACTTCCTCGGGAGGCTGTTCCTCAGTAGCAGTGTGCACTTCTTGTATGTCCTCCAATGTAACGTCCTCGAAACCTGGTACAGCTTGTGCTGCTGTCAGTGTTGCTGCCTCAGCCTTGGCCAGTGGTTGAATGGCCGTCTCCTGGGTGATGCATAAGTGAGGCACGAGCATTCGCCACGCATGGTTAACCATTGCAGGTGTAATCTGGTGCCAGGCTTGTAGGAGAAATTCAACTGTGTCCTTCACCATAAAGTTACGCCAAAATGCCTCAACAGTTGGCATCTGTGGCAGGTCGGGATACAGGTGCTGGTGGAGATGGAACGGGAGCAAATTGCTCATCAAGGTCTTCGTCGTGATCATCTTGTAGGGCATGAAGCTCCTCTTGTGTGTCGGTCTTCCTGCGTAAGTAGTCGTACACTTGCTTATGGTAGAAATGCTTCACTATGGCGATTAGTTCTTGATCCAGTGGCTGCACTAGTGACGTCGTGCGGGGCAGCAGAAACACAACACGGCAATCCTTATGAAGATCTTCAAGGTATGGAGGGAGACTTGGTGCGTTATCAAGCACAAGGAGCATCTTAAATGAAATGCCCAGTTCCCGACACTTGGCCTTGGCATCAGGGACACACCGCCTCGTTAACCAGTCTGCCATAATGTTCCCGGTCATCCAACCATTTGCGGGCTTGTACCAATACTCGCCACTTGCATCCATGTTCGTGAGGTTTTTGTAGCACCTTGGGTGTGAAGCTGTGTACAACAACTGGCCTCATCTTGTGGCTCCCAGACAGGTTTACAGCGAACATTACCATCATCTTACACTTCTGGAGCTTGCAACCAGGGGCGATGTAAGTTGATTTTGGCATGGCCTTGTAATATAACGATGTTTCATCGATGTTGTAGATCTGGTCCTTGGTGTACTGTCCCTCTTCAATAATCGATCTAAATATCGCAGGATAATCTCTCGCAACCAGCTCATCGGCAGAGGCACGTTCACCAGACACTTTCACATAACGGAGTTCCTTGCGCTTGAGAAAACGGTCCAGCCATCCAACCGATGCCCTGAAAGGTTTTTCCACTTTTAACCTGCAAGATGCAGCCTTGTAAAAGAGCTGGGCTTGGTTCCGAATAAATCTTCCATTGAGTGGAACACCTTCCTTTTCTTTCCGCATTATGAAGGTGGCAAGATAGTGCTCCATTAGTATCATAGCACGATTTCCCACCCGCGAACGGCCGTCTAGGTCAGAGGCACTGTACGTCTTCACTACAGCCTTTATGGCTTCACGGTTCTTCCACACAGTTTGCACTCTAGATTCAGCCAGTCCCAGGGTTCTCCCGATAGCCGTGTTTCCTTGACCCTCCTCCTTCATCTTAATGATCTTTAACTTGGTGGCGTGCATCAGAAGTTTCTTAACTCTTGGGGTTGGAGCCATGGTGCGGCAAAGTACAGGCAGCACAAAAAACACCACACGTTGTACACGACAGGTTAGCTGTAGAGAGTGGATCTGCACAGTGCACGAGCCAGGACTGTTATGGCGCGCCCGCTCCCTTGTACCCCAAGCTGCGCAGTAGAATGCCCGGGAATTTCTGCGCATCAACATGACGACATGTAACGCGCTGTGTGAGGGGTGGTCGCGCACTAGTAGAATATGGCATTTTTGAGCCACTCCTTGCCTCTGCCTCGCGTTCTGTGCGGTAAACTCGCGCATTGAAGGGTTTTTGGTTATGATTTTTGGTCACTCGCGCAAAATGCGAATCGCGCACTGCAATGACGCGCACTATGCGAGCCTACTGTATATATATATATATCTTTTAATCCTGATCTAACTCAGCTTGGGAGAAGGAAATAAAGTCTCTAGAGTGTTTTGTCAGATTTTGGGAGGGCCTCCAGAAATCAATGTTAGTGCTCTTTTGGCCTGTTCATTTGCCCAGTAGGAGTCCTTATATAACAAAATTTATGGATGTTTTGGTACTTTGAAAAGTTTTTTCCTTCTTTTAGGGCTGAAAACCTGTAAGGTAGTTTATCTCCTTCCAGAACTATTTCATTCAGCATTTCAGGTCTGTATCTACACTGAATGTTTGGTGCCCCTCTACTTTATCTTTACTTGGATAGAGAGATGCAGCCACATCATCTCTGACACCTTTTAGATTGTTCACCGTGCATTAGAATTTTTGCCAGTGAAAGTAGATGGGATCTTTTGGTTCAGTATCATAGAACCTCCTTTTCCCCCTCTTGGGAGAGGTGTCAGTAGTAGGGCTCCATTATCTCCACAGCTGGGATCCAGCTGCATTCCTCTTATTTTTCGTTAGGCTTAGGAGTTGAGGGTAGCAGAGGAGGACATGGAGTTGGTGTTGTTGTTTAGCCTCAGTCTGTCTAGCCAAGCAGACCTGTCAGTCACAGGTAAGCAACTGCTTCTGCTGGTCCATCATACAGGTTCAGTACATACAGTACTAACCAGTGCATCCTTGTGGTAGACAGTGCTTCACCAGAGGGTCAGACCATGGTCCTTTCCACATCAAGGTGGTGCAGGGAAATATGAGCAGATTTGGTTGCTGGGTAGATTCCACAGCTGCTCCCTCCTTGGTCATAATGCCACCATATGTAGACTCCTCTTCAGTGCCAGGGCACCAAGTGATGCCACTTGTTATCTCTTTATGAACCTGGTACAAGAAATTTTGTTCTGTTGACAAGGAACCCTTCATAGACATTAGTTCAAATCAGCCTGCCCAGTGAGGAGAGTTTAAAATGTGCTAGGGCACCCTGATTGACAAGGGATGGCACAGAGTGGATGTGATGAACTGGTTCTCCCACACAGATGGTGGTGAGATTTAAATGAGCCACCCTCAGGATGTATTTTTTTTTTTACACTGTCAGTCATGCAGAAGAGCAGCATGTCCCTCTTAGGCACTCCTAATTGTCAAGAGCCAAAGAATTTGATGAAGTCTGGATTATTGAGTCATGCCTTACTGAGGGGTTCCTGGCAGGATCCCAGTGGGCCCCTTAGCTAATGAAGTTTTGTAACCAATGCTGGTCTTTTCAGGTATGCTCCTGGGAGTCCTTCACCTGAGTAGGAAGACCCTGTGCCCTCCAAGGCCTTGAAGCTCTTTTGTACATTCTTTTGAGTGCCCTTAATAGAGGAAGTAGAGGTCTCCATCTTCCTTCAGGCTTGGCTGTTTGTCTGTCATTTAGGTGTGGCAAGAAGAACTGTGTTAGAATGCAAGACCATAGGGTGGTGCCTAAGTATTCTGCATCCTAGTTATTAAGTAACATTACAATGCATGACCACAGGATGGTGCCCCAATATTGTCCATCTTAGCTGTTACTTGGTTCATCCAGAGTGCATCGTCATCCCCTCCATAGCAGGTTTCAGTCAGTCATGGTCGTGACCTGGGGCTGTGAGAAGTTCATGAAGGAGGGTGCTATGCCTAGCGTACTCCTGTAAAAGGAGTCAGTAGCTTGGAGGCTGCAGCCTGCACAATGAGTCTCACTGAGAGCAGATGAAGAGACGACCACATCCATGAGCAGAACTGGCATGATGCAGTGCAAGGATGACACTGGAAGTTACACTGAACTGGGGCAAAAGCTTGTCATTTTCCCCTGCAGCTCAAATGCATACGGTGTAAACTGAAGAGTGAAACAGGCAAAAAGCTCTAAGTAACATCTGAATCACAGCAGCCTGCCACTACATATGATGGAAGTGCAGGTGGCTCTACTCAGTTGCAGAACCTCCATCCCAACTCCAGCTAGTGTCACTTACAACTGCAATACAGTACATGGCCATCTGAAATGGACAGCAGTGTGGAGGTGAAATGGCTGACCACAAGGGGCACAGTGGCCCACGGATTAATGAGAGAAACTAGGGTCATGTAAAACTCATTAAGCACGTTGTACAAAAACAGAGTCCATGGAAGCCCTAATGGGTGAAGCTGTGTGCTGTGTACACACACACACACACACACACACACACACACACACACACACACACACACACACACACACACACACACACACACACACACACACACACACACACACACACACACACACACACACACACACACACACACACACACACTGCAAATTGACTTAGGACTTACACACACAATTGTTATGGGAGAGTTGTCTGTCTTTGCATTGTGTTTCCACCTCTACCAAGTGAACATTTTGGGCAAGAAGTAACTGGCAACTCCTCTGGTGTTGGCGGGAGGTGGTGAAACACTCAGCACGTCAGTGCTTGCCCAGAAGTGAGAGTAGGAGTATGTGTTCCTGTCGCTCCGAGCTTGCACCGCCCTCTTTTTTCGTATATGCGCATTACTGTTTGCCCTGTTATTTTCCTAGAGTCGAGTTGTCATGCCTGGAAAGTACTGCTCAAGGGATGAGAGGGTCCATATCATTGCATGGAGGCAGGATAATGTCCCTATCAACACAATTGGTGAACGTACTGGACACGCAAAGGCAACCATCATGAAGATTCATTCCACATCACGTGGCCTGCCACCTGATGTTGTACCAGAGCACAAGCATGGTGGTGGAAAGAAGAGTACGACTTCCAGGGTACAGACATGGTTCTGAAGAGGGAAGTAATCAAGAATCCTTGACTGACAGCAGCAGAATTGAGGAGAATGCATCCCCAGCTGTTACAATATGTCTCAATTCGAACTACCCAACACCGCTTGCAGAAGGAGCTGGCTTTGCCAAATCACACCACAGCCAAGAAACCGATTGTCGCTGACTGCGTGAAGAAGCAGCGCATTTAGTTTGCCAAGAAGTATGCACACTGGACATCAGATGAGTGGAGAAAAGTTGTTTTCCGATGAGCGCACATTTCAAGTGTTCCAAGTGCGACCTGCCAAGATTCATCGCCCTGCCTCCAATAGTCGATATGGCCTTGCTTACAGGGTGCTGACTGTTAAGCATCCACAATCAGTAATGGTATGGGGGTGTTTCTCAGGTGAAATGGGAAGGAGAGGCCTCTGCTTTCTTCCTAAGAACTTGATGATGAATGGTGGCCAGTACATTCAAGTTCTGAAAGATCATTTGTTAAACTTTTTTGCTATTCATGAGTGTGACTTTTTCATGCACGATTCATCTTGATGTCACAGGTCAAGAAAAGTGACAAAATGGCTTCAGGATAATCGGATTGAGGTCCTCAACTAGCCTGGCAACAGTCCAGATCTAAATCCAATAGAAAACTGCTGAGCATAGATGAAGAAAATTATGGCAGAGAAGAAGACACCTAATCTGGACAACCTCAAGACTGAACTGACAAATGTTTGGTGCAAAGAAATGTCCTTAGATTACTTCAGAGATCTAAGTTATTCCATGCCAAAATGCATCCAACTGGTCCTAAAAAAACAAGGAAAACTTGATTTCATATTAATGAATGGCATTTCATGAACAAATATTGTGATATACTATGATTTCAGTGTTTTTTAATACCTTGTGCAGGGAGGTCCTATGTCAAATTGCGGTAGCTGTAGCTGGATGACAGACGTGCATTGTCACGCTGTGCTACTGGAAAGAGTATCAATAATGCACAGTGTAGAGACTCAAACAGTGTGCTCATACGCAGCTTACTCCACCCCCAGAATATGGCTCCTCCCACTTTTCTTCATGTCTTCGTCACTTAGAAACTGATTCTGTGTGTGTGTTCTTATTTAATTGTTCTTACCTAATTGTATCTTTACAGGAATGAGTCAAGCTTGCACTGTCCCATGTCTTAAACCATATTTATCATACATATCCGTAAATTTGTGAATTGTTTTGGCACACACTATTTCATTCGGTAGTGCATTCCACTGATCAATTGCTCTATTTGGGAAACTAAATTTCCTTACGTCTTTATCACCTCTCTTTTTATGCAGTTTTTTGCAGTGTCCTCTTGCTGATGCTTCCCCATACATTAAGTAATCATTTATGTCTATTTTCTCCTTCCCTGATATGCATTTATATAGCATAATCATGTCGCCTCTTTTCCTTCTCTCCTCTAGTGTTGGTAGATTCAGTTTATATAGTCTTTCTTTGTAGCTTAGATCCCTTAAGCTTGGTACCCATCTTGTTGCAGCCCTTTGAACTTTTTCATTCTTGTCTATGTGCTTTTTGAGATGAGGACTCCAGACTACTGATGCATACTCCAGGGTTGGTGTGATGAATGATGTTATTATCTTGCTTAACATGTCTTCATTTATGTATGGAAACGCTATTCTCATATTGGCAAGCAGTGTATACATGTTCCGTACCTTCTCACTGATGTGGTCAGCCGAAGATAGTCTGTTATTGACAATCACACCTAGGTCCTTCTCTCTTTCTGATGTGTGTAGGGTTTTATTTCCTAATGTATAATCCCAATCAGGTCTTTTTCCACTTTTACCAAACTTGATTACATGACACTTGTCCAAATTGAATTCTATTTGCCATGTATTACTCCATTCATGAAGTTTATTTAATTCTTCTTGTAGCTCTTTACAAGAGTCTGTGTTAGTAATTCTCCTTTGTATTCTTGTATCATCTGCAAACATATTTAGATAGTTTTCATTTCCAGTCTTACTGTCTATATCATTTATATACACTAAAAACATGATTGGTGGCACTGAGCCCTGTGGTACTCCAATAGTCACTTCTTTCCATGATGAGTAATTTCCCCTTAGAACTGTTCTCATTTTTCTTTTCATGAGAAAATCTTGCATCCAACAATACAGTTTGCCTCAAATTCCTCCTTGATGGTACAGTTTCCATAAAAGTCTTTGGTGTGGTACTGTGTCAAATGCTTTCTTGAAATCTAAATACATACTGTCCACCCATCCTTCTCTTTCCTGTAATGTGTCTGTTACTCTGTCATAGTAACTCAAAAGATTAGTAACACATGATTTTCCTTTTCTGAAACCAAACTGTCTTTCTGTTATCATATTGTGTTCTTCTAGGTGATTTACCCAAGCTTTTCTTATAAGCTTTTCTAATACCTTGCTTACAACACTGGTTAGTGATACTGGTCAGTAGTTAAGTAGATTTTGTCTATTCCCTTTCTTGAATAAGGGAACAATGTTTGCTTTCTTCCAAATATCAGGTAGTTTACCTTGACTCAAGGATTTCTTGAAAATTAAAAATAATGATTTACTTAACTCCTTTGCACATTCACGTAGCACCCAACATGAAATTTCATCAGGACCATTTGCTTTTCCTTTGTCTACAGTAATTTACTTAGCTCCTGCTGTATTTCTTTTTCTGATGTTTGTATATCTGGTAGTATGTGTGGGCATGCATGTTCCACATAATCCCTCTCAAAATTTTTTTCCTCTGTAAAAACTGATTGGAAATTCTTGTTTAGTGCTTCACAAATATCCTTCTCTTGTGTATAGGTGATTCCATCATCTGTAATGGATTGTATTTTATCTTTTATTTTGGTTTTGCTTCTGATGTAGCTGTAAAATAGCTTTGGTTGAAGACCTGAGTGAATGTGGTAATTGGAGGAGAATCTCTTTGTCACCGATAGCTTTGAAAGTTTTCAGTAGAGTGTTGTTAAATAGGTTGGAGCCGGTGGTTGAGGGTATTCTGAGGGATGAACAGGCTGGTTTTAGAAAGGGACGTGGTTGCAATGATCAGATCTTTATAGTTAGGCATTTGATGCAGCAAGTTAATGAAATGAGAGTACCGTTAAGTCTTTGTTTTGTTGATTTTGAAAAGGCTTTTGATAGTGTTTCGAGAGAGACTATGGGGAAGATCATGAGACATTATGGAATACCAGAGGAGTTTGTGAGGGTCATTATGAACATGCATGAGGACACATTTTGTAAAGTGATGGTTGATGGTTGTCTGAGTGATTCATTTGAAGTCAAGTCCGGAGTAATTCAAGGTGGTGTTCTATCGCCTTTACTATTTATATTGGTCATTGATTACATTATGAAACGCGTTGGAACAGAAACCTGTGCAGGTATACAGAAACCTGTGCAGGTATACTTTGGGGAGAGAACAGGAAACTTTTGGATTTAGATTATGCAGATGATATAGTTTTGATTTGTGATGGGCCAGAAGAGATGCAGAGAGTGTTGGACTGTTTGGTGACTGAAGGTCGCAAGGTGGGTTTGGTTATTAATTGTGGAAAAACTGAAATAATCAATATGAATATGGAAAATGCGCAGGAATGTGTAATTGGAGGTATGGTTGTAAAGCAAGTTGATAGGTTTAAATATTTAGGTACTTATTTAGCCAAGGATGGTTCTTTGAACTTTGAATTCGAGGAAAGGTTAAAGAAGGCTAATCAGGCAATGGGAATGCTTAAAAATATTTGGAATAATAACAATTTTTCTGTGCATACAAAAATCAAACTTTATAAGGTAATGGTTAGGAGTTTTATTTGCTTTTTTAGTTAGTTCTTTTTACGGGGTGGGGCACTAACCCACCACCAACCCTTTTAGTCGCTTCGTACGACAAGCAGGGATACTGGGGGAGTATTCTTGAAACCCCCCTACCCCCAGGGGGGGTTAAATATTGCAAGGATTCGAACCAGCGCTTGCAACTGCGTGAGTACAGCAGCTTACCAAGCGAGCCATTCAGGGTAGATGTGGATGTGGTTGAAAAGATTAGGAGAAATACACTGAGGTGGTTTGGACATGTGGAGAGGATGGAGAATGAAAGACTGACTAAGAGGGTGTATGTAGGTGAGGTGGAGGGAGGGAGAGGGAGGGGTAGACCGAGGATGAGGTGGAGGGATGGAGTTGAGAGGTATATGAGGGAGGGGGGGGTGAGCTGGGGGGAGGGGAGTCAAATGGTGGGTGACAGAGTGACTTGGAGGCGTTTTGTCTGCGGCCACCCTTTGCGGGATTAGGGCGTTGGGCTATAGATAGATAGATAGATAGAATAAAATCTCCAGTTAGTATAATTCTTTTCAATTTCTCTTCCATTTTATGTAGTAATGCTCTTAAACTTTTAATTGTACTTTCCGCCAGGTCCTTGTATTCGTTTCTTTCCCATGTGTTTGATCTGGGTGGCATGTACAAATTGGCTACAATTACTTTCCCTTCAGGTGTATTTATCTCTACTGCAATCAGTTCTACTTTTGAGGGTATATCTAATTCTATTTCTTTGACTTTTATATTTTTCTTAGTTAATATTATAATTTCTCCTCCATTTTTTAAGTTCCTATCTCTTCTCCATATATTATATTCCTCTAAGTTTAGGATGTCATTCGATATCCTTGGTGTTAATTTGTGTGTGTGTGTGTGTGTATATATATATATATATATATCTATATATATATATACACACACACACACACACACACACACATATATATATATATATATATATATATATATATATATATATATATATATACATACACACACACATATATATATATATATATATATATATATATATTTATATATATGTTTGTGTGTGTGTGTGTGTGTAAAGCTATGTTTGCTTGCATGAGAGAGAGAGAGAGAGAGAGATGCCACATCTATTTCACCTGTGGGTATTTGCCAAGCTTAAGTATCAGAGGAATACCTCTCTCTCTCTCTCTCTCTCTCTCTCTCTCTCTGTAATTTCCTAACACTTCTGTTTTTTCCGTCGGTATTTTCAAGGTTTTGAATTAATGTAAAGTTATTACAAGAATTATTGTCACATATATAGGTCGGCAGCATTAATATTTTGTTGCATTCACCAATTGTTTCGTTATACCTAACCTCTTCACTCATATTGCAATGAATCTATCACAGTTTCATCCTGGAAATTGTATAACTAATTGTATGTTTAATGAAAATATAGTTATGGTGCACTGATAATGCCCTAGAGGTACGTTAGACATGCCTGGGTCTACATTCATTTATTTAGCCTGTTACACACACCCCTTGGGTTCTCCGTGATAATGCATTGCACAGGGACAAGAAAATCCTTTAAGCATCTTATGTGAACATTTGATGCTCTTACTTGAACATAAATCCCCTAATAATTATTAATCTTACTGTAGTCAGTTATTTTTCACCATAAAACTATTCACTCACTGCATACCTTGTTATTTATTAGGCAGATTTTGATCAGGGACTGCTCCTGACTTTAGCAGTCTTCTGATTGGTGGTGGTGTCCCCAGCAACTCGCTTTGCAGATCTCTTGCATACTGTTGCGAGCTGAAATGCCTTTCACAGACACGGCCAGTGGGAGAAACCTTGTCCTTCCGTCCACACAAATGTATCCACTTTTGCCTGTTGATTTTATCATTTGGCATGCGAAAGCGTCTCGGAAACTTGCCATCAGATGTCTTCCCTGAACACCCAAACACAGTGCACATCGTGAAAAGTATTTTAACTTGATGAAATGTATAAAATAAAGCAGGCTATGCATCACAAATGGCTGGTAAAAACACACTGTTGTCCTGCTCCTGTGAGAGAGACAGCCATCCAAGTGACGTCATGGGTCAAGGCCACCAATCATAGATGACCTGTGCAAAACCGACCTTATTTTGGTCCAGAGATGAGCACACTGTTTGAGTCTCTACACTGTGCAATAATGAGTCACGCTCGGTTCTAGCCTAAATAAAGTGGTGATTTAATATAACAGAGCAAGCATAAGCAACAAAGTGTACTCCAGAGAAAGTATACATCAATAATCAGTGCTCTACGGAATTTGCTGAGGCAAGGCAAGCATCAGGGTGTTATACCACAACAAGGCTGGTAGCAGGGAGATGCGAGATTGTAAGTAGAAATTATCATTCTGTAAGATGAAGCACTTTCCAGAAGTGCCTGTAGTAGGTAAGAGAAGGGATAAAAGTAGAAAAAAGAATGATGAATATGGAGAACTGGTTGAAATGGAAACAGGCCTAAGTGGAGAAAGTGAATAAACTGGAGAAAACTTTTCAACTGGATATAATGGCAGTCAGAAAGGAACTATGCCTGCAGTGGGAAGGATATAAACAGAAAAGACACAAAAGATGAGCTGTCAGTTGAGGTAGGCTCACTGAGAAGAAAAACAACTGAAATGGGGAGTACAGTGGGCAACCATGAGACATTTTTGGAGTTCAAAAATGACACTGATTAAATTAAGCAAGCAAGCAGTCTGATAGAACAAAGCATTGATATTGAAGAGATGATAATTCAGGCAAATGAAATGATGAGAGGTTGCAAAGATGAAGTACAAATTGCATATGCTGAGGTCAGGAAGTGAAGAAACCATAAAAAACAGCCCAAAGCTGATGGAATCAGCTGAGATCAACAAATCTGCAGTAATCATTGGTAAAGATGAAGAAGAAAAAAGAAACAGAATCTCTAGAGACCAAAAGGAGATGGTAAATATAATGAACATATTGAAAGAAGTATCAAAGGACATCAGTGAGAAAGATATAGATGTTACATCACTGTCCCACACTTCCACAGGCTCCAACAGCAGTAGTTCAGTATAGGAAGGACATTGCTCAGTGAGTTGTTCTTCCTATGGTCAGCCTTCAGGTGTACAGTACACAGGATCAGCTCAGACATCATAAATAAACACTGGCTTCTCAAGTTCACTGTCTTTATTTTCCATATTATTACACTTAGTGCTTTCCAGCTTTACTTCACGATTCTCACAAGCACTGGAGCCATACAAACTTTACTAACTGCAGTTACAATTAATGCTTGACAACACTTCACTTTTTTTGCAAGTACCAATGATATACAAACTTCCATAACACTCACTGATTGCCAACAACACTTCACTGTTTTCACAAGTACTGAAAATATACAAACTTCACTGACACTGCACTACACTCAAACTAAACTGAAAACTGACTGAACTTGCCCTAGTCTCTACCCCATCCTTATATAAGCTTGTATTGTTCTAGAATGATGTGCATTCTACAAGAATAACAGTTCTAGTGTATTCCAGAGAGAGGCATGGTTACAACAATTACCAACTCAGAGACAACCAAAACATGCCAGAGTTTTCTTACATTACATAACACAGTAAATTATTTAGCACACAAACTTCAATTGAATTACATAATTTAACAAACAATCACATAAATAAAACATCATTGAGAAAAGAGCACAAAAATTAATGCATAACTTACGAAACAAGCGCACAAACAGCAGGCAAACTGGCAACTCTGACTCGTACCGAAACTACAGTTAATGTCAGGAATCAGTGAGAAACTTCTTGACTACCTAACTGGCAAATCCCACTTCTTAACACTACCCCCTCCCTAGTCCTTTGTCGTCTCAACAAAACTACACAATATATACAATCATAAACCTTAATCCTAATGAAACTTGTAACTATACACAAAATAAGCCTTCAACGTATCAGGTCTTCTTCCAACAACGTCCTTGCTCCTCCACACAGTCCACTCCTCCTGGAAGGTCTTGGTCCTCTTCCTGATTCTCTTCTTCACTTGGGAAACTGTCACCATCCTCTTGCACTTCAGCTCCGTGGTCCTCCTCAACATCCTAGGCTGCAGGAGAGCACGATTCCTCGGAGACGTCCCAGCTGTACTGCCCTGGCCCATGGTACTGCCACAGCCAATTCACGTGTACCACCTTTGGGCGAAACTTCCTGTCTCCCCAAATCCAATATGTTACGTCTGATAGGCGGTCCAACACAGTGTAAGGCCCATCCCATGGGCTCTGCAGCTTTGGTGACTGTCCCTTCTTTCACTGAGGATTGTATAACCAAACTTGGTCACCATCCTTGAAGCTCACCTCCCTTGCCTTGGCATCATACTTGCAATTCATCACCTCTCCTGAAAACTTGAGGGATCCTCGCACTTGATGATGTACCTCAGTCAGTCTTTCCTGAAGATGCTTCACATAGCTGGAGGTGCCTGTAGGCAGCTCTTCACCAGGTGGTCTTCCATTAACAAGTCAACGGGTAAGCATAACTCATGGCCCAACATCAGTTTTGCAGAGGTGTAGCTGGTAGACTCATGGGATGGAGACTGATATGCCATCAACAACACAGGTAATTTCTGATCCCATTCTGTTTGTCCCTCTATGCAGTACTTGGCCAGTTCTTGTCCCAGGGTCCAGTTGAATTTCTCTACCACCCCATCTGACTGTGGCCTTAGTGGGGTTGTCCTGGTCCTCTTGATCCCCAATAACTTTGCATCACTCACAGAACACAGCAGACTCAAAGTTTCTACCCTGGTCTGAATGTAGCTCTTGTGTCATCCCAATACGACAGAAAAATTGGTCAACCAACACCTAAGCAAGTCGCAGCTTCTTGATCTGGGATAACATAGGCTTCTGGCCACTTTGTGAAGTAGTCCATGGCAACACATATATACCGGTTTCCTCTTTCAGTGAGGGGCAGAGGGCCAGCAATGTCCATTGCGACTCTTTCCGTCAGTGCACCCCCTTGGTACAGTTGAAGAGGGGCACAACCACGTTTCTTGGGTCCCTTCTTGGCACAGCACACATCACAGACCCAACACCATTCTTCAACATCCTGGTGCATGCCAGTTCAGTAGAACCTCTGTCGCAGCCAGCTTAGAGTTTTCTTCACTCCTAGATGCCCACTAGTTATCTGGTTATGGGACTCATCCAAGATCTCAGACCTCATCTTCTTTGGAACCACCGGTTGCCAATACTTCCTTAGGCCATGAGGTGTCCCCCATTGACACTTCAGTAGTCCATTGTTCAGACGAAGAAGGTCCCATTGACTCCAGTAACTCTTGGTCACAGTGCTTAGCCTGGAAACTTCTTCCCAAGATGGTTGCACTGTACTCCACTGCAGCCACTCTGGCACTGGTTGTAAATCTGCATCCTCCATATGCATCCTCTTCAGGTCTTCTTCGTCTGACGCTGGCCCTGTCACAGCAGTGTGGCTGCACTTCTTACTGTGATCTTTTTTACTACACCGCTGGCACTCCGGATCACAAGGCTGATGACATAGGCTGTCAGCATTGCCATGTACCTGCCCAGGACAGTGCTGCACCTCATAATTGTGCTGGTCTAGCTTGCCAAACCAGAGTGCGAGTTGTCCTTCTGGATTCTTTAGCATTTTCAGTCACTTCAGTGCTGCATGGTCCGTCCTGCTAATGATGTAGGACCTGTACAAGTAGGGATGGAAGAAATCAAGGCTCTTCATCACTGCGAAGAGCTCCTTACGGGTCACACAGTAGTTCCACTCTGGTGGGCTGAGCTTCTTGCTGTAATATGCCACCACGTACTACTTGTTATCCTTCTTCTGCGACAGGGCTCCATCAATACCATGGTCGCTAGCATCACAGTCCAAGATAAGTGGCTGATTCTGGTCGAGGTATGGTAATACTGGAGAGCTTGCCAACACATGCTTGAGTTCATCAAAAGCCTTCTGAGTCTCTGCTCTCCATGCAGACTTCTACCTTTTCCCCCAAAGCTTGTGAAGAGGTGCAGCTATTGTTGCAAAGTCATTGACAAAACGCCGATAGTAGGTGCAAAAGCCCAGGAAACTCTGTAGCTCTTTCATGCAAGTTGGAACTGGCCAGTTTCCACAGCTGCCACCTTCTTTGGGTCATTATGGATGCCAGCCTCATCTACAGTGTGTCCCAGGTACTTCACTTTCTCCTGAAACGGGTAGCAGTTCTTGGGGTTCAGCTTGAGATGTGCTGCTCAGATCCTGTTCAACACCTCCAACAGCCTCTCCAATTCCTGGTTGAATGTCCCTCCAAACACAATTACATTGTCCAGATAGATGAGAGCTGTCTGCCAGTGCAGGCCTTCCAGTACGTGATCCATTGGATGCTCAAAAGTAGCTGGGACATTGCTTAGGCCAAAAGGCATACCTTAAACTGGCATAAACCCCGCCTGTACGAAAAGGCTTTTTTCTCCTTGTTCTTCTCCGCAACCTTGACCTGGTGGTATCCTGTCTTCATGTCTAGGGTGGAGAACCACCTAGCACCTGACAGAGCATCCAGGGTGTCATCAATTCATGGCAAGGGGTAAGCATCCTTCTCTGTCACATCATTCAGGGCTCAATAATCTTTACAGCACCTTACTGAGCCATCCTTTTTCCTTACCAGAACTACTGCTGATGCCCAAGGACTGTTGGACTTTTCTATCACTCTTTGACTTTGGAGATTCTCCATCACCTTCTCCATTTCTTGCCGTTGGGCTGGAGCCATCCTCTGTGCTGGCTGTTTAATCAGGTGGTGATCCCCGGTGTCTGTGCTATGCTCCACCAGGTAAGTGCACCCCAGGTCTAGGTCTGCTGTAGAAAAGACATCAGTAAATTCCGTCATCAGCTGCCTCAACTTTAGCACGTGTGAGCCGTCCAGGCATTGGCAATTCCTTGAGAAAAGGTTTGTAAGTGCTATGGCAGATACCCATCATCTTTTACTATGCTCATTTTACAGGCCTTCCTCTGGTGCAACTTAGGGTCCGCCGTCTGACACAGTCCCACAATTTCTCTCTCGCTGACCTTCTGTGGCTCACGGGAGAAATTGGCCACCACAGCTGGCACTTTGTCTGCACCTGTTTCCACCAGAGTTCTCCCCACCATCACTCTGGCCTTAGTCTTGCACTGTACATCAGGCTCCACCACCCCTAAACAGCTGTCAAAAGAGCCGCTTATACACTGGAGCAACAGTTCTGATTTGAGGGTATCATTGTAGTGTGGAGCACCCTCACCTCACCACCAGAACTGGACATTTCACTGCCGTGACAGTAACCGACCTTCCTCAAACCTTCAGCTTCATGGAGCAGAAGTCCAGCTCACATCCCATGGACATCAGATAGTCCAGACCCAGAAGGCAAGGATCCTCCACGTTGGCCACGTAGAGTGGAAGAGTAGCCTCTTGCCCTGCCACTTCAATCCGGACATCCAGAGGTCCCCTCAGTTCTGTGCGGTGCCCGGTTATGCCACACAGTTGTTCTGATGACTCAGGCAGATACCAATGATGTAACACATCAGGCCTCACAAAAGAGTGCTCTGAGGCCGAATCAATCACCAGTGATCACTTCTTTCCGTCTGTCCTTCTGTCTGTTTGCACACTGTCGATTGTCGTTCTCTTGCATTTTCTTGGTGGTGGGGCAACTTGGGAAAAGCTGGTTGGTTGTTGCCCCTTAACAGCAGCCTCCACTAGTTTTCTGCATCTTTTTGGTCTTCTGCAGCCTTCTTCTTATCATCCTTTTTCTTCTTTGGACACTCAGAACTTAAGTGTCCCACCTCACTACATGTCCAACACACTTTTGTTACAGTTGAAGATTTCCTTGCACTGCTCTGTTCGTGCTTCTTCTTCCTCTTGTGACAATCCTCCTTGTGCCCCCTCTTTCTGCAAAACCAGCAGCCTCCTCCGGTCTTCTCCTGTTCCCTCTTCCCCATGTAGCAGTCCTCTTATCTGTGTCCTGGCTTTTCACAGTACCATCAACTTCCTACAAATTTTTCTATTTCACATACCTGCCCCTTCCTTGCCTTGAATCCTGCACTACTACCTGCCTGAAAAGTGGATGTACAGTCATTGCCCAACATCCACATTTTTAACATAAGCGGATGTGTCATGTCTCCGTGGTTATTAAATCTGTACATGGATGGAGTAATAAAAGAGGTACAAGGTAGGGTAGTGGATGTTGGAGTGGCCCTGGTGAGAGAGGATAATGTTTGGAAACTCCCTGTACTGTTGTTTGCAGATGATACTGTGTTGTTGAGTGAAGACGAAGGGGAGCTGCAAGGCTTGGTGGATGAGTTTGGGAGAGTGTGTAAGAAACGGAATCTGAAGGTGAATGTAGGGAAGAGTAAAGTGATGGTCTTTGAGAGAGGTGAAGTCAGTGAATGTACAGCGAGGTTGGATGGTGAGGAATTGGAAAATGTGGGTACGTTTAAGTACTTGGGTAGTGTGATGAGTAAGGATGGAGGTTTGGAGGGTGAAGTGCTTGAAAGGGTACAGCAGGGAAGAAAGGTTGCTGGTTCTTTGAAAGCAGTGATAAGAAACAGGGAAGTGAGCATGGAAGTGAAAAAGTTACTACATGACAGTATTGTGATACCAACTCTAATGTACGGAAGTGAAGCTTGGACGTTGTTGGAAGGACACAAGTCAAGAGTGAGAGCAGTGGAAATGAGTTATTTAAGAGGAGCCTGTGGAGTCACGTGGAGAGATAGGCTGACGAATGAGGATATAAAGGAACGTTGTGGTGTTGATGTGGATGTGATAGGAAGCGTTATGAGGAACACACTGAGGTGGTTTGGCCATGTGGAGAGGATGGAGGGTGAAAGACTGACGAAGAGAGTGTATGTGAGTGAGGTGGAGGGGGGAAGAGGGAGGGGGAGGCCGAGGATGAGATGGAGGGATGGGGTGGAGAGGTATATGAGAGAGGGGGGTGTGAGTTGGGAGCAGGGCAGTGAAATGGCGGGGGACAGGGCGACTTGGAGGCGATTTGTTTGTGGCCACCCCAAACGGGATTGAGGCGTCTGGCAATAGATAGATAGATAGAAGAATCCGCGGGTGGATATAAAACGGTTTTTAATATCCGCAGGTGGATATACTACCGGGGCTGGATTTACTAAAGCATTTTATCTCACTGAGCTCTGCTGACACTGTTCACTGCAAATGTAATGTTTTCCCAGGCACAGTTCATGGCTGTTTTAATGATGGCATTATCCAGTGAATCAAATATAACTCTTCCTTTTGGCCACTTCATTTATTTATGCCATTAATTCATCAGGGGAAAAGTTAGGACAGGCTGGGAGTATTTCTTTTCTTCCATGTACCCTCAATGAGCTGGTCTAAACTGGTTTGCTGCCTTCCACCCCCCCCCTCTCTCTCTCTCTCTCATAATACAAAGCAATACACACCCAGATCGCACTGAAGTCATACGAGAGTGGCTGAAAGTGTTATTTTATATTATACTGTGAGTTACTGTGATAAAATACAAGTGATTTATTGATATTTTTGTGATAATCAGTGAAGTCATGATGCTAAGTCCATTAGCTAGCAAACATTTTTGCAGTTGCAAACTGTGCAGCAATGCTATGAAATGACTTATGACATTATATCAGTAAGCTTTATAAAAGTGGTAATGTAATAAAAGTCATTCATGAAGTTTTTCACTCTCATCTTAAATGTCGGGACCAACTGCCTAACCCCGGGCTCCTATGCTCCTCATGGGGCAATTTAGGATTGGATGATGGATGGATGGATGAAGTTTGATAAAGTTTGTAATGATTTTCCACACATCATTACTGTTTCACTAAAGTCTAACGTAAACACTGGAATATCGTAACAAAATCATAGGAGACTGGTTAGAAGTGTTTTATTTTTATTATTATTGCAATTACTGTGATGAGGTAACGTGGCTGTAGTGTATGGAAAAAATCTTGTGGTTTGGTGGAAATACAACTCCCTGGGCTATTCATGCATCAGACAGTCAAAACACACCTTGTATTCTCTCAGATAGTTCTCTGTGCTTGGAGTGCCTAAGGACATGCAGTTTGTTGCAAACGATAGTAGAAAGATTGAAGTTTGTCTGACAAAAATTTTAGCTCACAGGATTAACGATAAGTGGGTTAAAACATGAGTTGGAAACACACAATTTTTTTTCCTATTTCTCTGCAGTGAGCACAGTTGGTACGTTGTCATCACAGCTGCTGCAGCCAAAGGGTTAAGGGGGGTCCCGGGGTGTTTTTAAGTGGGGCAGCAGATATCCACATATTTTTAACATATGAGGGTGTCTCTGTTACCTAACTCCCGTGGATGTTAAGGGAGCACTGTATTGGACCTGATGTAGGACTCAAATTCAAGAGCCCTGGCTAGTGCTTCTTGCATACTTCTTGGTTGTGCGTACTTCACTTGCACTTTCAACTCTGCGCTATCAAGAACATCGATGAACTGGTCCCTCAGAAGAATAGCCAGTAAGTTAGGTGCTGCTCCAGGGTATGCCTTGTATGCAATACTCCCCAGGTCATGGGCAAGCTGCTGTAGGGATTCTCTTCGAGCCCATACACAGCGCCGGAATCTTGCTCTGTAAACCTCAGTCTGGTACATGGTTCCATATCTGCACTCCAGCACTTCCACTACAGTCGTTCTATTTTATGAAGGCAGTTTGGGTGGGACGCTCTGGGACCTCACACCGTTAACTCTGCTGTCACATCACCGCCGACACACGTGTAATTATTTGTGTTCACCTCTCTCTCTCTCTCTCTCACTCTCCTGTTTTAAGCTAGTAACTACTTATAAATGAATTTTAAACACTCTGTATAGATGTAATTCAATAAAAAAGCTGTAGTATTGTATAAATCTCATAAGACTTGTCAGCGTTGCCTTTGAGACGTTGTCAGGTGGTGACACGAGGGACAGCCCTGCGTGAGTGGGTCATACTAGGTCAGTCTCCCGCCATGGAAGCTATTAAAAAAAAAAAAAAAAAAAACGTACCTATAGACTTTTACCTCAGGAGTGGTGTGGAAAAAAAGTCGAAAACAAGAGAAAAAAAAATTAAGAAAATACAACTAGTAGTAGTTAATATATAATATGAGAGAGAGAGAGAGAGAGAGAGAGAGAGCGCAAGTGTGTGGCGACGATGTGGCAACAGAACTAACAGAGTGAGGTCCCAGAGAGCCCGACCCAAACTGCCTTGATAAAATAGAACGACTGTAGGGACTTATAACTGTGTAATAACTGAAATGAAACTTAACAAATTAATCACAGTCCTGGCCGAGATTCAATCCTGGGCCCTCGCGCTTGATACGCACACACGTTGCCACTGAGCCAAAGAGAGGATCCCCACTTTGCCTCTAAGCAATGCAGGCTTTTATACACCCTATTACATCCCTCTTTTCTCCCCGTGGTGATTAATTTGGTGAGGTTCGAACATACAAGGTAGTGTAAGCATCAGAGGCCACCATGGGGAGGCTGCAGACCACATCGAAACAGCCCATCCCCGGGATGTAAGGACAGGGACGCTGTCAGCTAACCAAGGACCAACATCAAATTGCCCACCAAGCCCTGCCCCTTATCCCACACCACTGCCAACCAATGTAATAACTGAAATGAAACTTTACAAATTAATCACAGCCCTGGCCGAGATTCGATCCAGGGCCCTCATGCTTGATACATGCGCATGTTACCACTGAGCGAAAGAAATGATCCCCACTTTGCCTTTAAGCAACACGAGCTTTTATGCACCCCATTACAACTCTTCCTCTCCATCACTGACATCTGGCCCAGAATTTCCTCTGCAGTACCCTTAAGGCTAGTAGCAAGTTGCACTGCCCTCTGCCTATCATCCCAACCATTCTGATCCGCAAGTAACTCAGACTGTGCACGGTAAACTTCCCAAGATACTCTGCCATCAAATTCCTGAGGTTTCTTTTTAATTACACCCCCTTTATGGTCATGCACTTCACTGATTTGGGACCTAAAAACTGGGACATCATAATTAAGGCCAGGACTTAAAACTTCTGCATTCTGATTATTGTACCCTGTAATGATACCTTTAGATGCCTGGGATCCATCACGATTCACCACACACTGTCCATTCCTTTCATATGCTCCCTGTACATTAACCTGAGGCTCAGCAGTGCAATATTTCTCTACAACCTCAATTTTCTCACTAATTATCTTCACATGGTCAACTACATGCTTCAATTGGTTATCTACATGCTGTCTGCACTCCATTATTATTCCCTCACTAATCTTTAGCTGGTTGTCTACATGCTGTCTGCATTCCATCACATTATTGCTTACCTCATACTTCTGCTGCTAGCTTGGCATCTACTTCTTCCTTAAACTGTTGCTGTTCCTCATTCATTTCCCCCATGAAAGCATCTAGCTGTCCATGCATTCTTGGCTGTAATTCCCTCTGTGGCTTCTGTAATGCCTCCTGAAGCTTTTCATGTTGTTCTTTCTGGTCTTTGTTTTGCGCCTGCAATTATTCTGTGATTTTGTTCCTGAGCTCTTTCTGTTCTTCACTTTGGGCCTGTAATTGTCCTTGGAGTTCTTTCTATCCTTCATTCTGTGCTTGTAGTTGGACACTTTGTGCTTGTAATTGTTCTTTGAATTCTTTCTGTCCCTCTTTCTGTGCCTGTAGTTGTGCTTGTAGTAGTTTCATAATTGCACCCAGCAATGCCCCTTCCTGCCTAGCTTGGCCTCATGTCTGGACACTGTCTGCCTCCATGTCAAAGGTTAGACTCACTGCAGCATTTAAACTATCCCACTCCTGACAGCAGCATTACGTCACTGTCCCACACTGCCACAGACTCCAACAGCAGTAGTTCAGTACAGGCAGTTTCCTACTTACGAAGGATCAACTTACAAAAAATCTGCAGATATAAAGAGAAATGTGTGTGTGTGTGGCAGGTCACTCATAGCAAGGAAGGTTGGGTTCAGGTGAAGACACTGACAAGAAGGTGAGGTGATAATTGCAGTTCAGGGAAGGTTAGGAGATAAGTGGAGGAGTGGAGACAATAATGGACTTTAATCTGAGACAGAGAGAGAGAGAGAGAGGATAGCACAGAAGTAAGTATGGAGTAGAAAGGTGATGGGGTAGAGGGAAAGAACTTTGTGTCCTTAGTAAGAGTTGGGTTGGAGAGAGAGAGAGAGAGAGAGGGGGGTGAGATAGCACAGAAGTAGGTATGGAATAGAAAAGTGATGGGGCAGAGGGAAAGAAGTTTGTGACCTTAGTTATTATGGGATTAGGATTGGGTTGGAGTGAGAGAGAGAGGATAGCACAGAAGTAGGTATGTAGTAGAAAGGCAGTGAGGTTTAGGGAAAGAGCTTTGTGTCCTCAGTAATTATGGGATTAGGGTTGGGTTGGAAAGAGAGATAGAGGGGGGGGGAGGGGGAGAGGAGTATAAGAGAGAGAGAGAGAGATCACTGAAGTATGTATGGAATATAAAGGAAATGGGGTAGAAGGAAAGAACTTTTTGTCCTTAGTAATTATGGGATCAGGGATGGGTTGGAGAGAGAGAGAAAGAGAGAGAGATGGACTTACGAAAAGAATGCCTTATGAAATACCTTTAAGAACCAATTATGTTCGTAATTTGGGGACTGCCTGTATAGGAAGGACGTTGCCCAGTAGTGAGTTGTTCTTCCTATGGTCAGCCTTTAGGTGTACAGTACACAGGATCAGCTCAGACGTCGTAAATAAACACTGGCTTCTCGAGTTCACTGTCTTTATTTTCCAAATAATTACACTGAATGCTTTCCAACTTCACTTCACTATTCTCACAAGCACTGGAGCCATACAAACTTTACTAACTGCAGTTACACTTACCGGTAATGCTTGACAACACTTCACTATTTTCACAAGTACTGATGATATACAAAATTCAGTAACACTTCAGTGTTTGCCAACAACATTTCACTGCTTTCACAAGTACACAAAATATACAAACTTCACTGACACTGCACTACACTCAAACTGAACTGAAAACCAACTGAGCTTGCTGTAGTCTCTTCCCCATCCTTATATAAGCTTGCATTGTTCTAGAGTCTACATTCTATGAGAACAACAGTTCTAGTGTATTCCAGAAAGAGAACACGGTTGCAGCAGTTACCAACTCAGAGACATCCAAAACACGCCAGAGTTTTCTTACATTCCATAACCCTGTAAATTATTTACCATACAGACTTAAATTGAATTACATAATTTATCAGTCACATAAATAAAACATTATTGAGAAAACGAGCACAAAAATTAATGCATAACCTATGAAACAACTGTGCTCACAAACAGCAGGCTAACTGGCATTGGCAACTCTGACTCATACCGGAACTATGGTAGATATCAGGAATCAGTGAGAAACTTCTTGACTACCGAACTGGCAAATCCCACTTCTAAACATAGATGAATACAACAGGCTAGGGAAATATGGGAGAAACAAGTCAAGGCCTCTGAAAATAACCTTCCAGAGTGTGAACACTGTAGAAGTATTAACAACTGCCAACAAACTCAAGGAATCATAGGAATTCAGAAAAGTATGGATAAAAAGATGCCTAGCTCAAGAGGAATGGGGATTACTAAAAGAAATGAGGGAAGAAGCAAAAATAAAAAATGAGGAAAGATCAGAGGAAGAGAGAAGTAAATTTGTTTTACATGGTAGTAGGGTTACAAGCAAGAAAATGGCACATAAACAGCAGGGACAAAAAGAAAAAAAAGAAAAAAAGAAAGATAGCAGACTCACTGTATGTCAGGTATCTTAACAAAATGAACAAGTTGATGTACGCAAATGTAGATGGAATGGTATCCAAATTACTGGAGATAAAAGACTATGCCAGAGAACTGGAACCTCATATTATCTGCCTAACTGAAACAAATTTAACCCTAAGGATATCCAATGATTCCCTAAGGTTTGATGAATACAGCATACAGAGAAGAGATACAAATTTGAAAAAAGGGGGAGGAGTTATGATTTTTACTAAGAAAAAGCTCCAAGTCAGAGAGATAGAACTAGATATACCGTCACAAGCAGAATTAATTACAGTAGAAAGCAACACATCTGAAGGGAAAATAATGAAGACAAATTTATACATGCCATCCAAGACAAGCACTTGGGATAGAGGCGATTATGAAGACTTGACAGAAAGTACAATACAGAGTTTAAATACCTACTACACAGAATGGAAGAAAAATCTGAAAGAATTATATAACTGGAGATTTCAACACAGATATAACTTGGAGTGCTCCAAGTGTAAGAAGCTGTGAAAGTAGTTGGAATCAAAACCTCCTGGATCTTAGACAGGAGTTATTCCTAATGCAACACGTAAAGGAAAACACCAGAAAAAGGACCAGAAGAACCGTCATTATTAGATCTTATATTTACTTGGCAAGAAAATGAAATTGATAACATAATGTATCACCTTCCTTTCATCAAAAGTGACCATGCACTACTGAATTGCAATTTCAGGATAGCATATGATATACTTGGCAACAATGAAATTTACAAAAAGAGTCAAAGCTACAAAAAGTGCAACTATCATGACCAAAAGAAGTTTCATTCATTCATTCATTGCCAGATGCCATGTATCCCAGACAGGGTGGCCAAGGGCTTAGAGTTAATTGTTTTACAGGGAGGGGCACTAATCCTCTACCAACCCCACTTGACGTAGGGATGCCAACAGCATCTGGTGTTCCCAGGCGGTCACCCATCCAAGTACTAAATTGGTACTTTATAAAAATAGATTGGGAAAAAGAGCTTAGAGGACAAGATATAAATGTATAGAAAATTTTGTGAATTTTATGAAACAGAAGTCCAGAATTATATCCCTCTGCACAAAGAAACAGAAATAAAGATAAACAAATGGTTTAATACCGAATGTAAGAAACCAAAAGAGAAAAGAGATTTGCTGTAGAATAGATACAGATGACATAATAGTAAGAGTGCATATAACAGCTATAAATAGGCAAGAAATTATTATACAAGGATAAGGAGAGAAGCTCAGGGGCACTTTGAGGAAGACTTTGTAAATAAAAGTACTGATCACCCAGAGCTGTTGTACAGCTACATACAAAGCAGAACTAAAGTCAGAGATAAAATACAGTCCATCATGAATGAGGGGAAAATCTGTACCAATGAAGCAGATATCTGTAATGTACTGAACAAAAAAATCCAATCTTTTTACACAGAAGAAAATAGATTTGAGAGGGAGAAAAAGGAACAACCATGCCCACACATACAGTATTAACAAATATACAGTAGGCATATCAGAACTCCCCCTAGGGGTAGGGGGGTTTTTCAAGAATACTCCCTCAGCATCCCTGCTTGTCGTAAAAGGCGACTAAAAGGATTGGCGGAGGGTTAGTGCCCCTCCCCGGAAAACAACTAACTAAAAAAAAACAAACAAGAAGCCTCGGACAAGGACTGACCAAACGATGACGACCCAGGACTGGACAAAGGACATGGTAATGGCAACATGGAATGTAAGAGGTACAAATGATGAGGTGAAAGACAGAGAGATTGTCCAGGTGCTTGAGGGTGCGAAAGTGGATGTATGTGGAATAATTAAAACATAATGGAGAGGAGAAAGTGTGAGAGAATGGGAGTATGGATGGGGTATATGTGCAGGAGTAGGTGAGAATGAGAGGGCAAAGGAAGGAGTATGTATAGTTGTGAGTAAAAGATGGAAGAAGAGCATAAGACAGTATGGATCAGTTGGGTCAAGGATTGTGTGGGTAAAGTTGAAAGTTGGAATACAAATGTGAGCAATTGTGTGTGTGTATGCGCCAACACAAGATCGTGCTAGAAGAGTGAGAGAAGAGTTCTGGACAAATGTAGAAGTGTGCATGGAAAAGTTTGGAAGGAATGAGAGAGTGTTTTTGATCGGTGATATGAATGGTAAAGTTGGGAATGTGAAGGTGGATGGAACAGTTGGTGAGTGGGGTGTGCCTGCTGAGATAGATGAGAATGGCAGTGCGTTAGTGGACATTTGTGCTGGGAGGGGGTTGGTGATAGCCAATACCCTCTTCAGGCATAAAATGATCCACAGGTATACATGGTGAGTGATGAGAAGGGTGGGTGGTGAACTGAATGAAAGGAAGGCAATGATTGATTATGTGTGTGTGGATGAAAGGATGCGAAGATGTGTAATCGATTTAAGAGCTTATAGAGGTTGGGGGAGTGGACTTTCTGACCACTACTTGGTGGTGGCCAGAATTAGGATTCAAGTAAGATGGAGGAATAGAAGAAGGGAAGGACGGGAAGAAGGAGTATTTGTAGGGAGAGTGGAAAGGTTATAAGAGGATGAGAAAAAGGCAGAGTATAAGAGAGAAGTGGAGGAACGATTGGGTAAATGTGAATTAGAGCAGATGAGAGACGTGGAAGGTGTGTGCAGGATATTTACAGAAGAAATATGTGCAGCATGTGATGTGGTGTGTGGAAGGAAGAGAAGACGGAGGGGGGGTGCAAGGAACAGCGTGGTGGACTGAAGAGGTGAGACAGGCTGTGGCACAAAAGAAGAAAGCATACAATGAATGGATGAGAAATAGGGGCGTGGAAGAAGTTGAGAGGCAGAAGAGAGAGTTATATGTAGAAAGAAGGAGAGAGGTGAAAAGATTAGTAAGAGAGAGTAAGAAGAGAGTGAAGAAAGAATTTGGAAGGAATTTGAGTGTAAAGTGGAGGGACTGTAAGAAAATGTTCTGGAAAGAGGTGAAAAGAGTAAGACAGGGTGGAAGTGAAGTTAGCAGGGGAGTGAAAGATAAAAATGGTAGATTACTAGTGGAGAAGGGAGAAAAAGTGAGCAGATGGAGAGAACACTTTAAGGAATTGTTGAACACAGAGCATGGAAGTAATGCAAGTATAAGTGGCTGGGGAATGGCTGGGAGAAGAAGGGAGGTGAGAAGACAAGAAGAAATCAGTAGGATAGAAGTTGTGGAAGCAATGAAGAAAGTTAAATCGGGGAAAGCCCCAGGAATTGATGAAGTGTGTGGTGAAATGCTGAAGCATGGGGGAGAGATAGTAGTAGAATGGATGTGGAAGATGTGCAGATTGGCCTGGGAGGAAGGTAGTGTCCCAGAGGATTGGAAGTCAAGTATAATTATTCCCTTGTACAAAGGAAAAGGGGAAAAAGAAGTGTGTGGTAATCATAGGGGCATTTGTCTTCTTAGTATAATAGGAAAAGTGTATGGTAGGATACTTATTGACAGAGTTAGAGAAAGAACAAAGAAATTAGTTGGAGAAGAACAGGGAGGCTTTAGGAAGGGAAGAGGTTGTGTAGATAAGATATTCATTCTTAGATCTTTAGTGGAAAAGTTTCTAGAGAAGGGAAAGAAGTTGTATGCAGCTTTCATGGATTTGGAGAAAGCATATGACAGGGTGGATAGACAAGGATTGTGGAAAGTGTTAAGAATATATGGAGTAGATGGGAAGTTGTTGAATGCTGTGAAGAGTATGTACGATGGTGCGAAGGCTGCAGTGCTTGTGGATGGTGAACTAAGTGAATTTTTCTCTTTGAAAGTTGGGTTGAAACAGGGATGTGTCATGTCTCCATGGTTGTTCAATCTGTACATGGATGGGGTAATAAAAGAGGTACAAGGTAGGGTAGTGGATGTTGGAGTGGCCCTGGTGAGAGAGGATAGTGTTTGGAAACTCCCTGTACTGTTGTTTGCAGATGATACTGTGTTGTTGAGTGAAGACGAAGGGGAGCTGCAAGGCTTGATGGATGAGTTTGGGAGAGTATGTAAGAAATGGAATCTAAAGGTGAACATAGGAAAGAGTAAAGTGATGGTCTTTGAGAGAGGTGAAGTCAGTGAATGTACAGCGAGGTTGGATGGTGAGGAATTGGAAAATATGAGTACGTTTAAGTACTTGGGTAGTGTGATGAGTAAGGATGGAGGTTTGGAGGATGAAGTGCTTGAAAGGGTACAACAGGGAAGAAAGGTTGCTGGTTCTTTGAAAGCAGTGATAAGAAACAGGGAAGTGAGCATGGAAGTGAAAAAGTTACTACATGACAGTATTGTGATACCAACTCTAACATATGGAAGTGAAGCTTGGACGTTGTTGGAAGGACACAAGTCAAGAGTGAGAGCAGTGGAAATGAGTTATTTAAGAGGAGCCTGTGGAGTCACATGGAGAGACAAGCTGACGAATGAGGATATAAAGGAGCATTGTGGTGTGGATGTGGATGTGATAGGAAGCGTTATGAGGAACACACTGAGGTGGTTTGGCCATGTGGAGAGGATGGAGGGTGAAAGACTGACGAAGAGAGTGTATGTGAGTGAGGTGGAGGGGGGAAGAGGGAGGGGGAGGCCGAGGATGAGATGGAGGGATTGGTTGGAGAGGTATATGAGAGAGGGGGGTGTGAGTTGGGAACAAGGCAGTGAAATGGCGGGGGACAGGGCGACTTGGAGGCGATTGTTTGTGGCCACCCCAAACGGGATTGAGGCGTCTGGGAATAGATACATAGAATAGATATCAGAACAAGAGGTCCAGGAGGAGTTGAGCAAATTAAACAATGGAAAAGCAAATGGGCCTGATGATCTTACAGGCTGGGAATTACATGAGTGTGCAGAAGAGTTAAGCAGACCAATATATTCAATATTCAAGGAATCCTTAAGTCAAGGTAAACTTCCTGATATTTGGAAGAAAACATTGTTCCCCTTTTCAGGAAAGGAAGTAGACAAAATACACTTAAGTTCCAACCAGTATCACTGACCAGCATTGTAAGTAAGATACAGTAATCCCTCCACTATCCGACATAATAGAGCCAAAGGCATGTCCGGAAAGTGGTCCCGTCCGGATAGTGGGCACCAGCCTCCTGGACTTGTACTTATGGACCCTAACTCAGAAAAACACCTATACAACACCCTCTGGACATGCATAGCACCTATTTAAGACCCAAATCACACCAATAAGGTACATAAATGACTGAAATAAATGCAAAAGAACCATAAAATGAGGTTTTTGAGGTAGGTTTATACAATATTAAACATTCTGGGTACAGTACTTACAAGTCCCTGGCTCCTGGACTGGTAGTTATGGACCCTAACCTAGCCTAACTCAGAAAAACACCTCCCTGCTGCACATGCATAGCACCGAAGACACTACATATTCACACCATTAAGGGACATAAAAGAGTGAAATGAGGTGTTTGAGGTAAGTATAGTATGGAAAATACAGTACAGTACAATATGAAACATTCTGCCTACTTACAGCAAGTCCATGGCCATCTCGATGAATAACCGCCTCTTCTCATACTCTGACAGTAAGAAGGATTTCCTGAAGCACTTGCAGTATACTGTTCATGAGGTCTTGCACTTAACTTAGTCATTCGCACTCAGAAGTCCATTCTCTTCACACTGCGCACTCTTGTCTTACTTATGCTCCATTGTAACTTAATAAGTGTTGCACTCTGCACTTCAAGTCTTTCCACCCATAAACTAATTTCAAAACAAATCACAAGTTTATTTACGTCAAATTTAGTCCAAAAATTTTGTCTTTTCACTCAAATTTCTAATTTCTTAACAATACTGTATGCACTGTTTTTCTTTCACTGCACAACACTAAATTCTCGTGTGGTCTAGTGGAGAAGTTCTTGCCGTTTAATCACTGTCAGAGTCTGAGAGTATCGCTGGCAGGTGACCTAGGGGTGCGTCGCTGGGTCGTGGTGATGGCATACCCACTGCAGATGACTCGGAAGATAGACGCAAACTCACGTCCAGCGGTGACTCCACCATGCCTGATGTGCTGGGCTGTGGCTCGGAGCATGAGGGCCTGTCTTGGGGAGGCAACAGAGTGGAGCCAGGGCTGGGCACAGCAGGGGTCACGGGCCTGAAAAAGCTGTCAATCGCAAGGAACGACGATTCTGATGATTTATGATGCGCTGCCTGAAAGCACGCACTTCTTCCACAAGTCCCAAGGGCCCCATCTCCCTGTCGCAGTCCGGGTGTTCCAGGTAGTCCAGAACAAACTCTAGGTGTTCCCGGAGTGCACTCAGCTTGGGGATGGCTGGAATTGTGTCATGCTGAGAGGAGTCTTCATCATCGTCACCATCCTTGTCGAAATCTTCAAGCTGGGTACTGACACCTGCAACTGAATATGCGATCTCAATATCAGACAGGGTCTGATACCCAGGATCGCCCTCGTCGTCATCCAACCACTCACACACTTCGTCCACATCAACATCGTCGCCGTGTGCACATAGACGTGCATGGAAGTCATCCACGTCGAAACCTAGGAATCATACTCCACATCCGTTCCAAGAAGCAGACGAGACCAACCATTTTCTAGAGTCTTGACAGGGATTTCCTTCCATGCACTGGCCCAATTGTAAATGGCAGACTTGATTTTGTAGCGGTGAAGGTTTTCCAAAGTCCACTGGCCTCGCGTGTCCAATCCCTCCCTGCGCTCGTCCTCGTCCTCGAGAACAACGATCACCTCGTCCGGGAACTTCCGTCGGTATAGGCGCTTCGTTGCCACGATCACTCCTTGGTCCATTGGTTGGATGAGAGCAGTAGTATTAGGTGGCAGAAACATGCACCTAATGCGGCCATTCTCAGCCATCAAGTCCTTGTCGCATGGGTGGGCAGGTGCATTGCCGAGGAGGAGGGCCTTTACCTGGTCGCATGGGATTCCCAGTTTCTCCATCTGGTAATGCATGACCTCCTTGACGAAATGGCGGTGGAACCAGTCTTTGAAGATGTGGGCTGTGAACCATGCCTTCAAGGAATGGTACCAGACGACAGGAAGGACGTCCATCACCCCACGAAGACACCGAGGCTGCTTTGCACGCCAACAATAACGGACTTAAGCCAGTGCATGCCGTTAGCATTGGCACAACACAAAACAGATAGCCATTGCTTGGAGAGCTTGCGGCCAAGTACACGTTTCTCCGTCTCCTCGGCTAGAGTGTTCGTAGGCAAAGAGCGATAGAATAAACCAGTTTCATCAGCGTTGTAGACTTGATCGAGAGTGAGGCCCTCCCTGTCAATCAAGCCCTTCACCTTGTGTCGAAACTCCTCTATTCCATCCTCGTTAGTGTCCAAAGCTTCGCCATGAGACTTACGGTTGGTAAGGCCATGCCGTAACTTGAACGCGAAGAGCCATCCCTCGGATGCCTTGAAGTCCAGGGCATCGTGAAGCCTTGCGAACTTCTCAGCAGCAGCCTTCAGCTCTGTACCACGTACCGTCACACCAGCAGCACGTTGCTGTTGATACCAAATCAACCTGAAGCGGTCGACTTCAACAAACTTGGGAGTAAACATCATCTTCCTCTCCACGTTGCATTTGCTTTTCGATGAGAAGTCAGCTGTGTACTGCATGAGTTTGTCTCGGGATCTCTTAATATCAAACAAAGTAGATCGGGCCAGGTTGAACTCACGGAGGATGCATGATGAAGACCATCCCGCATCTACTTTCTCCAATATCTCCTGCTTCTTCTCCAGAGTCAGTACCACTCTCTTCCTCTTCTTAGGCGGTGGGGCCATCATCACACACATGAAGGAGAGGTACGAGAGCAGCAGGAGTGCCTGCAGCAGGTAGGGCACCACCACAAAAGCGAGCACGTGGGCAGCCATGACAACAAGCGTTCACTCACAACAAGAGACAGGCGGAAAGTGGGGAGGATGCAGGGGCGCTCTAGCGGACGTCGGAGGAATGATGCACCACAACAAAGCTGTCCCGCGCCGCGCACCACCAAGTTAAACTTACAGTTGGGAAAAAATCTTTTTTTTTCCTAATTTTTTGCGTTTTTTGGACCATTTTGGGAATATTGGATCCCGGGACGATTATGTCCGGTAAGCGGGGATGTCCGGAAAGTGGGTGTCCGGAAAGTAGAGGGATTACTGTATTAGAAAAGTTGATACAAATAATTTGGGTAAATCATCTGGAAAAACACAGTATGATAACAGAAAGACAATTTATTTTAGAAAGGGAAAATCATGTGTTACTAATCTATTAAGCTACTGTGATAGAGTTGCAGAAACACTACAGAAAAGATAAGGATGGGATTAAGCTACAATGATAGAGTTGCAGAAACACTAGAAAAAGAAGGTTGGGTAGACAGTATCTGTTTGAATTTCAAGAAGGCATTTGACAGAGTACCATACCAAAGGTTTTTATGGAAACTGTACAATCATTGAAGAATCCAAGGTAATCCGTACTGTTGTATGCAAGATTTTCTTAGAAAATGGGAAATGAGAACAGTCCTTAAGAGAAATTACTCATCATGGAGAGAAGTGACTAGTGGAGCCTCACAGGGACAGCAGTATTGGAAATAGAAGCTATCTAAATATGTTTGCTGATAATGCAAAAAATATGGAGGAGAATCACAAACACAGACTCCTGCAAAGACCCACATGAAGAATTAAATAAGCTTCCTGAAGGGAGCAATAGATGGCAAATGAAAATTCAATGAGAACCAAAATTGCCATGTAATCAAGTCTGGTAAAAGTGAAAAAAGAACCAGACTGGGATTATAAGCTAGGAAGTTCAACCCTACACATCTCAGAAAAGGAGAAGGACCTAAGAGTGATTATCAGTAACAAACTATCTCCAGCTGACTACATCAGTGAGAAAGTATGGAACATGTACCCACTGCTTGCTAAGAGTAACTTTCACATATGTAAATGAAAACATGCTGAGAAAGATAACCACATCATTCATTAGACCAATCCTATAGTATGCATCAGTAGTCTGGAGTGCACATCTCAAATAACATATAGATAAGATTGAAAAGATACAAAGGACCACTGCAAGATGGGCACCAAGCTTACGGGATCTAAGCTGTGAAGAAAGACTAGAAATTTTATACCTACCAACATTACAAGAGAGAGGGGAAAGAGGAGACATGATTATGCTATGTATTATGCTATATACAGTAAACTGGGGGAGGCACTGCCTAAATTGGTAGAGAGGCAGCCTGCAGTCCTAATGGACCCAGGTTTGAATCCCATCTGGGACAGGGAACAGTTTAAGGATTTGAATTTCATAAAAGCAGAAACTTTCCTGATGTACCAAAAGACTCGCCGACATGTCATGTAAGTTCCCCCTGCTGATACCAAGACACCAGTCCTGTATGAGACAGCCCTAGCATGTATTCAGTATGGACAGTGAGTGTTAGCACAGAAGTGGTGACATGAAGTGTAGGAAGACTACTGGGCCTTGGGATAGGCCACTGTCCCTGAGAAATTGGCCCTGAAGCCTTTGCCCCAAGTCAGACACATTAAAAAGAAAAAAAATATTGCAGAAGAAGAGAAAATGGACATAAATGAGTATATAACCTATGGGGAAGCAACAGCAAGAGGACACTGCAAAAAAACTGCACAATAAGAGAGGCGATAAAGACTTAAGGAAATTCGGTTTCCCAAATAGAGCAGTTGATCAGTGGAATGCACTACCGATTTAAATAGTGAGTGCCAAAACTATTCATAAATTTAAGGATATGTACAATAAAAATGGTTTAAAACATGGGAGAGTATGAGTTTGACTCATTCCTGTAAAGGTACAGTTAGGTAAGAACACACACACACACACACACACTCGCTGGTGCAGTGGTAACGTTCCCGCTTACCAACTGGTGGACGGGAGTTCGCGCCTCGCTCAGTTTGTGAAAAGTTTCATTGACAAAATGGGTGGTTACTGTCCCCCTTGAGCAAGGGGACGGGTGTGTGCGTGTGTGAAGGTCACAGCCTTGCCCTTAGATTGGACTATATGAGCTCTCAACTCCCTTCCGGGAGGGTAAAAGCTGACGATCACGACCATCAAGTGATCCTGACCGACCCGGTGAATTACACACACACACACACACACACACACACACACACACAACAGAGAGTGCCTATATCAATACATACCAAACAGTACAGAATGAAGGGTAAATTGCCAAGCCATAGATGGGAATGTTAAATCATCTTGGGTCTTAGACCAGTGGTTGCCAAACTTTTCCTTTCTGTGGCTCCCTGAACAAAATACAGTAATCCTCAGTTTATCCAACACAGCATTACTCAACATCTGCCATTATCTGACAAAGCAGAAACTCTGGCCGAACTAAAGCAATGTCTGTTTATTATTGCCTTAACTGACGATGTGGGAAACCATCTCCCTTACCTAACATGTGTCAGGAAATACGGAAACCACCATACAGAGTCTAATCCAGTCCAACGAAACAGCCAATGAAGAGATTAAGAATTTGAAGAGGGAGAATGTTGAACTGAGGAGGAAACTTGAAGAGAGTACTAATAAAACGGAGAAGGTGAGTAATGTACTAGAAGAACACAAGGCAAAGTGGGCACACGTAGAAGAAGAACAGAAAGAAGTGGTCAGCTTAAGAGAGATCATCCAGGAAGAAAGGGAAATGAACAAGAAAGAAATGGAAGAAAATGTAGTGAAAATACTGAAGAAAAAAGAGAAAATAGTGAGAGAAACTGTAGAAAGGAACAGATGTGTGGTAGTATTTGGAAACAGGGAAGAGGAAGAAAAGGTTAGGTTCGCAAGACTCGAGAAAGACACGAACATGGTGAGAGGAATATTAGGCAAGATTGACCCCGAAGGAGACAAGTGGGTAAAAGAAATTGAGGAAGTAAGGAGGATAGGGCCTTATAAGAAAGGGGAAACAAGACCAATGAGAGTCAAGTTTACATCAGAAAGTGTAATAAATGAGATACTTAAAGTGACCTGGAAATTAAGCAAAGAGGCGGGGATGGAAAATATTATAATAAGAAAAGATCTGAATGAAGAAGAAAGAGAAGTTTTAAAATCATTAAAGGAAGAAGTAAAGGAAAAAAATGATAAGAGGACAGAGGAAGAACGTAATACTTTTTTTGGAGAGTATTGGATATGAAAGTAAGGAATTGGTATTTAAGGAAATAGAAGTGAAGGAAACTAGGGGGATGGTTGTGAAAGATCAGAAGTTGAAGAAGTGGTACGGACAGAGAGTAGGAGAGAAGAGGGTATTAATAATGTCAAAAATAATTTGAAGGTGATATATACTAATGTTGATGGTTTCATATCGACAAGGATCGAAATTAATGATTTCTTGAGAGAACATGAACCTGATGTCATGTGCCTTGTAGAGACCAAATTAAGAGAAGATATTGATGTTCATTTGGGAGATGGTAAATACAAACTGTGGAGAAAAGACAGGAAAGAAAAAAAGGGAGGAGGAGTGATGATAGCAGTGAAGAACAACATAAATGTAGATACTGTGGAAATGGGAGAAGGCAGGGCTGAAGTGATATATATGAAATTAGAAACTGGAGAGAATGTTAAGAGAGATATGGCGGTAGTGTATGTTCCCCCAAAGACGAGAGCATGGAAGGATGACGAATACCATGAGATGTTGTCAGATATGGCTAGCTACTTGCAAAAAATAATTGAGAAAAGCAATAATATAATTTTGGTGGGTGACTTTAATTGTAAAGAGGTGAACTGGGAGGAATGGTACTCGGGAGGCGGCGAGGATTCGTGGGGTACTATGTTATTAAATATAATAATGAATAATGTGATGACGCAGTGGGTCAAAGAAGAGACACGGTTTCGAGGTGAGGACACACCAGCAAGGTTAGATTTACTGTTCACCAAAGAACCCGATGTAATAGAATCATTGGAATATCTCTGTCCTTTGGGAAAAAGTGATCACGTGGTCATTGAGTTCCAGATGTTAATAGGAAACGTCGAGCCAAGAGACGAGCTTCATAGACAGGGAAGATACAACTTTGGCAAAGCAAATTTTACAGGATTGAGAAACTTTTTTGAAAATGCGGATTGGAGAAAATTCAGAGAAACAAGAGAGATACAGAGGAAGTGGGATATCTTTCTAGACCTCTATAACTTGGGAGTGGAAAAATTTGTACCAAGAGTAAGAGGGAAAGAAAACAGGAAAAAGGAGTGGTTTAATAGAAGGTGTATGATAGCCAAAAAAGAGAGAGATAAGGCGTGGAACAATTGGAGAAAGAGAGGTAACGACAGAACAAAGGAAGAATATAAAAGAACAAGAAACGAATACACAAGAATACGTAGGGAAGAAGAAAGGAATTTTGAAAAAGGTATAATTGACAAATGCAAGGATGAACCCAAACTGTTTTATAGATTTGTTAATGGCAAACTGAAACAAAAGGAAGGAATCACCAAGCTGAAAGTAGATGGAGAGGTCTTTAAGGATGCGGCAATGCAAGCAGAAATAATGAACAAACGTTTACAGTCAGTTTTCACTAAAGAAAAGGAGCTTGTGGAAGGGGAGGGAGTGATTAGAAATGTTCCGGTGATGAAAGATATAAAAGTGGAGGTGCAGGAAGTGTATAAATTACTGGAAACTCAAGATGTAAGGAAAGCCCCAGGACCTGATGGAATTTCTAATTGGGTACTGAAGGAATGCAGAGAACAACTGGCGGATAAAATTCACAGCTTAATTGTATGCTCACTGGAAGAGGGGAAAGTGCCAAAAGAATGGAAGAGGGCAAATGTGGTACCAATTTACAAGGGGGAAACAGGGAAGAACCCCTGAATTATAGACCAGTGTCTCTAACCAGCATGGTCGCAAAATTGTGTGAGAGAATCCTGAAAGACAGATGGATAAAATATCTGGAAGAGATGAATATTTTGGCTGAATGTCAGTTTGGATTCAGAAGTGGAAGGTCATGTGTTTCAAACTTGTTGAGCTTTTACTCAAGAGCGATTGATGTGGTACAGGAGAGAGATGGTTGGGTGGATTGTGTGTACTTAGACTTAGAGAAGGCCTTTGACAAGGTACCTCATAAGAGACTAATGTGGAAACTAGAATATATAGGAGGACTAAAGGGGAAACTTCTGGAATGGATGAGAGACTTTTTGAGAGACAGACAAATGAGGACAGTAATAAAGGAAAAGATGTCTGGATGGAGGGAAGTAACAAGTGGAGTCCCTCAAGGCTCAGTGTTGGCGCCAGTAATGTTCCTGATTTACATAAATGATATGGTAGATGGAGTGAACAGTTATGCGAGTCTGTTTGCTGATGATGTAAAGATCTTGAGGAAGATAGAGGTTGAGGAGGATTGTAAAATACTGCAGGAGGATTTGGATAGGATACACAATTGGAGCCGGACGTGGGAAATGAAATTTAATGTAAAGAAATGTAAAATATTGGAAATGGGTAAAAGTAGCAGGAGACCATCACTGAATTATTTTTTGGGTAATGAATTAATCACAAAAAGGAGAGAAGAGAAAGATTTGGGAGTGCTGGTCCAAGATAGTTTGTCACCAGAAAAGCACATTAACAAGATAGTTGGAGAGACTTATAAGCTCTTGACTAACATAAGAGTAGCATTTCATTATATGGATGAGGAAATGATGAAAAAATTGATAGTGGCCATGATCCGCCCCAGGTTAGAATATGCAGCGGTAGTGTGGTGCCCACACAAAAGAAAGATATAAACAAGATTGAGAGAATACAAAGAACAGCAACCAAGATGGTCCCCAGTCTGACAGACCTGTCATACAGAGAGAGGCTGGAAAAACTGGATTTGCCTTCGTTAGAGGAAAGGAGAAAGAGGGGAGACATGATTGCGGTGTTCAGGACCATGGTGGGAGTAGATAAAATTGACAAAGAAGATCTGTTTGTATGGGATAAGAGAGCAACAAGAGGACATGGAATGAAATTGAAAAAGTCAAGCTGCTTGAAGGATATCAAGAAATATAGCTTTCCTTACAGAAGTATAGACTTATGGAATAGCCTGGACAAAGAGATCGTCCAGTCTAAAAACTTAAACGAGTTTAAAGTTAAATTCGACTTACTGAGAAACAGCGACGGAAACCCACGAGCATAGTACATTTCGTGTATATCACAATTAGGTATATTCTTAAATATTTGAAACGACTTAGACAAAGAGGTGGTGCATGAGAAAAACATTCATGTGTGTAAAGGTAGACTTGATAAATGTGGATATGGAGACAGGACAACACGAGCATTGCTCAATTCCTGTATACTACAAATAGGTAAATACAAATAGGTAAATACAGTAGTATCTAGCAGTTAGTCCATCCATCCATCCATCCATCATCCAATCCTACATTGCCCTGTGAGGGGCGTAGGAGCCCCAGGGCTAGGCGGTTAGTCCCGACAATTAAATGAGAGTGACCAGCCTCACTCATCCCTGAGTGGCATTACATGAGCAGTCAACCTCAAGCACCCCTTGGATATAAACCTTCACCAGCTCAATCCGATTGGAGCACAATAATTACCCACTAAACCACCAGGAGCCATAATTTAGTTATATGGTTACCACCCAGCATAGTAAATGGTTTCCTGGCATACAGGAAACCATTTGGCTTGTCACTTAGTGTAGTCATCCACAGGCAGAAGGAAGAGGAAAAAATGAAAGAAAGAAAGACAGAAGAGGGAGTGTAAAGTCACCCATGGGCATAAGGACAAGGAAAGAATGAAGGAAAGGAAGACAGAAGAGGATGGAAGGAAAGAAGGCTGGAGGAGAGGAAAGGGCAGACACCCAAGAGCACCACTACATCAAGTGAGTGGATGGTGAGTGCCCCCACCTACCACTAGCAGTAAGTCATTAGGAGCATTTAAAACTAGGATAGATAAGGCACTGGAGTTATGTTATACTATGTTAATTAGACACCTTGAATGTCATTCACAGTAAAACTGACTCCTAATAGCCACCTACAGTAAAATTCAGGATTAGTGTGCAACCCATAAATATACTTCAGTACTGATGAATTTTTTGCAGTTGAGTTTAACAGTTTTCATTACTGAGAGCATATGATTTACTACATCAAATTATAAGGACAACCCTACTTCAAACCCTTCCATCACACAGGACCATCATGACATAGCTGGCACCCTTGAGCACATTCACCACGTCCACTCTCTTAACCTCCTTGTTCAAGCCTCTCACAGTCCCGCAGGCAATCCAACCTGCCGACTTTTACAGCATACATGTTACTGTTAAACACATTCACCACTTCCTCTCTTATTCTCTTTGTTCAAGCCTTTCACTGTTGCTTACTTATCGTTCATACCTAGCACTCTTAACACATTCACCACTTCCACCCTCTTACTGTCCTCATTCATGCCTCTTACACTCCATTCAGCCAAATGATCCTGCCCTTTTGCTGGACCATGGGCAGGTACTGGGGAATGTTGGGATATATATTGTAGTTACCATCCAGCATAGTAAATGGTCTCCATTTGGCTTCTTGCTCAGAGCAGGTTTTAGCAACTGTGATAAATTAAAATAGAGATGCAATATATGAACTTAAAATAACACCCCAAATGTGAAATGAAGACTCAGTGGTATAGCTGAATTACAGTTTATTACCAGTTAAGATATCTGTGGTTGACCCACATATGTGGGCATAGGAAAGGTCATATTTCACATGGAACTAAATACTTTGTTCTTATTTGATGCCCAGTGAATTGGAAATCTCTGCTTTGCAGAGACACTTAGGCAAGGTGGAGAATATACGCTGTCAGCCAGTATGCTAATAATATGGTAACCATCGTCAAGCGTCTCTCACTGAATATATTTTAGTAAATATTGCACTTTAAAATTCCAGGAATTCATCTTGCATTGCCTTCAGGTATATTCTGCATGACATGGCTAATGAATATCTTGCCTCAGGAAAATAATCATGAAAATCTGTCACCAGTGACCCTTGATGCCAAAGATAAATCCATGGCCTCCTGAAAAATCCACACAGCTCCAAAATGGAAACCACTGTCTTAAGGCAGTCTAATCTCTAGCATCACTTGCCATGCAGCCTACTGCCTCCAGGTTTATCAGTAACCCTACCACCTCAAGGACATTGCATTGCCTGTGTAGCCATCATCCATCCATCCATCATCCAATCCTGTGTTGCCCCATGAGGAGCAGAGGAGCCTGGTGTTAGGCAAGTTGGTCCTGACATTTAAGATGAGAGTGACCAGCCTCACTCATCCTGAATGGCATTACATGAGCAATAAACCTCAACCATCCCTTGGATGTGAACCTACACAGGCTCAGTCTGACTGGAGCACCTTAGTTACCAACCAAACTATGAGGTGCCATAATTTGGTTATCTGGTTACCACCCAGCATAGTAAATGGTTTCCTTGTGTACAGGAAACCATTTGGCTTGTCACTCAGTGTAGAGTCACCCATAGGCAGAAGGAAAGGGAAAGAATGAAAGAAAGAAAGACAGAAGAAGGAGTGTAAAGCCACCCGTAGCCAGAAGGAAGTGGAAAGAACGAAGGAAAGAAAGACAGAAGATGAAGGAAGGACGAGAGGAAAGGGCAGACAGCCAAAGCAGCACTACATTGAGTGAGTGGATGGCGAGCGTCCCCACCTAACACCACACAGAGATTTTTCAAGTCTGTTTTTAAAAAACACTTTTAGCATTATCACAGAGAATGAGAAAATGCACCCTGTATTTTCATTGGGCATATTCCTGGTGTTCAAGGCATATTGTCATCTCCCATTAAGTTAGCTGAAACTAATTATTAAATCCAAGACATTGATTATACTAAAAATCACTGTGATTGCCTGATAATCATCTAAGCTTCCTTAATATTTTCAGGTACTTATTCAAGCTTAACATGTAAACTGACTATCATGCATCATGTAATATTACACCATTCTTTCACTCATTAGAGCACATATTTTTGTTCATATTTTGAAAATTACTTATATAAAATCAGAAAATTTTTATAAATAGGTTCTTTGAATATTTTTATTGCAGTCATTTCTCAAGTTTTTTCTTATTTCACTGTCCACCTAATACCGATAATGTAATTAGCAAAGACAGCAGACGCATACTGTATGTGTTCCTTCTCTTAGTGCTAGTGGGAGAATGAGACATGTGATAAGGCATGAGAACTCGTGGGGAGAGTAACTCAGTAGCTCACACCAATACTAGAACCATCACACTTCAAACAGTGGTGCAAAACATAATATAGTGGATATATATACATCCCTTACAGCACTGACCCTTCCTGCCCCAAATGTGTGTGGACACAACTCGAGGCAGAGACAGTTTCTACTATGTCTATCTAGCATAATGGGCTTTCAGCACTGCTGTCTCTGTTTTTATACTTCTGTATCAAGATGTTCCACATAACTGGAAACCAAGTTGGATTGGTGGTTAGATGCCAGCATGAATGATTAATAGGAGGGAAAAAATAATTGTATAGAGCAAACTTCCTTCTCCTTATTCCATTTATATTACATATTACATATAGAAGGATATTATCACTCTGCAGTATTCCATTTTGTGACTTTGCCTTGTGATAAGTGCAGTGTTCTGTATCATTTATAAATGCAACAAAGAATTAACTGTGTGTTAAACACAGATACTGTACCTTTTATTACCATTTCCTTTTTTGCGTTCAGATGACTAATTGACTTACATTATACAAAGTTCTTGCAAGTTAGATCATCATGTAAATTACACATAACAATACTACTTTTATTATTCTAAATATTAATATTGGATGGCTCTAAATAATTGCATTATATCTTCTTTTCAACAGTGGTTTTGTCCAACTGGGTTGCCTCTTCTTCCCAAAAGTGTATATAGTGCTGTTCAAACCAGAAAAAAATACTCGCGATGCAGTGATGAGTGTCCGGCCCAGCTCCACCTATGCCCTGGATGTCTCCTTTCCTCACCCTCTGACTGTATCCTTTCCCAAGAAACCTTTACCCACTTCTCACTCATCCCCAGCTCTCAACTTAGCTAATGGTAAGAAAACTTCTGAATATTTTCATAATGTATGGTACAATACAGAAACTGTAGCAGCAATGAAGAAAAAAAAGAAATGGGTAGGGCACAAACAAAAAAGGAGTTCAGATGAAAGATTGAGGGAATGTACAGAAAGTAAGTGATATATAATGAAATAAAAGAAAGAAAGGAAGAATGACAGTGCTAATTAAGATTTTTGGAAATAAAATGAAAGTGAAATATCAGGAAGCAGGCAACTATTTTGCAGGAATGAAGGGCTTACTGTCAAAAACTTAGTTAACATATTGGTTTAAAATAAATTCATCCATCTATCTATCTATAGCCTGACGCCCTAATCCAGCAAAGGGTGGCCGCAGACAAAATGCCTCCAAGCCGCTCTGTCACCCACCATTTGCCTACCCTCCCCCCAACTCACTCCCCCCCTCCCTCATATACCTCTCAACTCCATCCCTTCACCTCATCCTCAGTCTTCCCCTCCCTTTCCCTTCCTCCACCTTACCTACATACACCCTCTTAGTCAGTCTTTCATCCTCCATTCTCTCCACATGTCCAAACCACCTGAGTGTATTTTTCCTAATCATCTCAACCACATCCACTTCCACCCCACAACGTTCCTTCACTTCTTCATTCATCATCCTGTCCCTCCATGTCACTCCACATGCTCCTCTCAAGTAACTCATTTCCACTGCTCTCACTCTTGACTTGTTCCCCTCTTGCAAGGTCCACGCCTCGCTTCCATACGTCAGGGTAGGGATCACAATACCATGATGCAGTGACTTCTTAACTTCCATACTCACCTCCCTATTTCTCATCACTGCTTTCAGTGTACCAACAACCTTTCTTCCCTGCTGTACCCTTTCACGTACTTCATCCCCCAAAGTTCCATCCTTACTCATCACACTACCCAAGTACTTGAATGCACTCACATTCTCCATATCCTCACCATCCAACCTCACTGCACACTCTGTGACTTCATTCCTCTCAAACACCATATCTTTACTCTTGTTTACATTAACTTTCAGGTTCCTCTTCTTACACACTGTCCCAAATTCATTCACCAAACCTTGCAACTCCCATTCATCTTCACTCAGCAATACTGTATCATCAGCAAACAGCAACACTGGAATCTTCCAAATCTCACCCTCATTCATTAGAGCCACCCCCACATCCACTGGCCTACCTTGCACCTCCTTTACTACCCCATCCATGTATATATTAAACAGCCATGGAGACATCACACAACCCTGTTTCAGTCCCATATTGAGGTCAAAGAACTCGCTCAGCTCACAATCCACTCGCACCATAGCCCTAGCTCCTTCGTACATACTCTTCACAGCACTCAACAATTTCCCCTCCACTCCATATATTCTTAATACCTTCCACATGCCTTGCCTATCTATTCTGTCATAAGCCTTCTGCAAGTCCATGAAGGCAGCATACACTTTCTTTCCCTTCTCTAGATACTTCTCCACTAAACATCTTAGAACAAATATCTTCTCCACACACCCTCTTCCCTTCCTAAATCCCCCTTGTTCTTCTCCAACTAGCTCCTCTGTTATATGCCTAACCCTATCAGTGTTCATATATTCTTCCAGTCACATTGAGAAGGCAAATACCCCTATGGTTACCACATACTTCTCTCTCCCCTTTTCCTTTGTATAAAGAAACAATTATATCTGATTTCCAGTCCTCTGGAACCCTTCCCTCTTCCCAAGCCAATCTACACAACTTCCATATCCACTCCACTACAATCTCACCCCCATACTTCAGCATTTCACCACTCACTCCATCAATTCCTGGGACCTTTCCCATCTTGATCTTCTTCATTGCTTCCACTACTTCTGCCCTACTGATCTCTTCCTCCCTCCTCTCACCTCTTCTTTTCCCAGCCATTCCCCAGCCACTTATACTCGCACTGCTGTCACTCTCTACATTCAACAAATCCTCAAAGTGCTTCTTCCATCTCCTCAATTTCTCCCTCTTCTCCACCAACAATCTGTTATTCCTATCTTTCACTCCCCTACTATTTCTACTTTCATACTGCCTTACTTTCTTTACCTCCTTCCAAAACAATTTCTTACTCTCCCTCCATTTCACACTCAGATTCCTCCCAAACTCTTCATCCAATTTCGTCTTACTCTCCTTCACCAGTCTCTTCACCTCCCTTCTCGTGCTCACATACACCTCTCTCTTCTCTCTCTCATCTTCTCCCCAGCCACTATCTCTAGCCATTCACTATATGCCTTCTTTTTTTGTTCCACAGCTCATTTCACATCATCATTCCACCATGCTGTCCCTTGCACACCCCTGCATCTCCTCCTCACTCCACAAACCACCTCATATGCTGCGCCTATCTCTTCCGTGAATATCTTACATACGTCTTCCACCCCTTCCTTTTGCTCTAACTCATACCCTCCGAATCTTTCTTCCATTATGCCCTTAAATTCATGCTCAGAAATTTAAATGATGTAATGAGCAGAGAGAATATCTGACAAATTAAGAGGTGGGAATATTGAAAGAATAAAAATGCTAGGTTAGACTAGTGAATACTGAAGAAGAAATGTAGTACCCAAGAGTATATCAGTGGAAATGAAAAATGCAGTGAAATGCAGTACATTTGAAGAAGAGGTACAGTAGACTGTTGCTATAACGGACTAACTGGGGGAAAGCCAGGTCCATTAAAGCCAATGGTCCGTTATATCTGAGAGTCCCCCCCCCCCTTGAGGGGAATTTCAAGTACATATTTGAAAGTAAATGAGTACAGTAGCATATTCTAGTACATAAACATATGATATACCCATTTTACACTGATGTGGTCCATAATTTTGCTCTTTTGCTGCTTATTTCACATCCTTTTCATAGCACTTCTTCATGACTAGTACGGTATTATCATAGTGTGTTATTGCAACTTGGCAGTCACAATGGGTAGAGGGTAATTTCAGGCCAGGTTGGAGTAAAATGGGTAGGAAACACATGCACTGTGACCTGTAGTGCCCCATTTACTGGACATCGTTCATTATAGCTGAGAAAAGTTTGGTGGGTTTCATGGCATCCATTAAATCTGATATCCACTGTACCAGAGCCTGCTGTAGTGAGGGTCTAGTGTATATGATAGGAGGTTATTAGGCTTATGCAGGAATGACAAAATGTAATGACGAATGAAAGGGTTTGAAGTGAACAGTTATAATAAATGGAAGAGATACCAAGTCTTCCCTAAGCCTTTGTTTCTAACTCTGCCCTAAAATATTTAGGTGCCCTTCCTCCCTCCAGCTCCTCATACCCATCAGTAAAACTTCTTAACTCATGGATTGTGAGCCACAGCCCAGGCTGGGTAGCGTCGTGTTCCAAGCCACAGCTCAGGCTATGCTAACCTTCCAGTGGCCGTGCATCACTGCTAACTACTCCATCCCTACATAAACTTATGCATGGTGCTATGCAAAGACAGAGAGAGAGAGATAGAGAGATTTTTTCTTTTTCACCAGTTTATAATAAAAAAATAAAAAAATCACCACACCCCCATGCAAACTTATGCATGGCGCTATGCAAAGACGGAGAGAGAGAGTGAAAGAGAGATTTCTTTTTTCATCAGATGATGCCCTGGATGTTTATCTTCAAGTTTATAATAAAACCCTTTTTTTTTTTTTTTTTTAAGCACCATGGGATAGGATAAAAAAAAGGTAATTGCACAATCCATGGGTTAAAAGGATGTACTTTGTGCCCTCAGTATTAAGAAGGAATACAGTCCTGACCGCATCCCTCCTCTAGTTTTCAAGAACCATGCTATTCTGCTGACAACCTGCCAAAACAAACTTTTGCCTTTACCGGGCTCTTGCTGCAAATTTGCTTTCATTCAGTCTGTCCCAAAGAAGGGTGACCAACCCTTTAGCCATCGTCCAAGTACAGTACTGTAATCTCTTGTGCAGTATTTCTAAAGAGTGAATCTGCCCTCAGCATGAAGATTTTGATGCATCTTTCCTTTCTGAGCTGCAGTAGAGTTTCAGCAAGGATGATTCACTGGTGATCATACAGTCCTCTCAGATTCTTGGCCATGCCCTTTTTTTTTGGACTTCAGTGAAATATTTGCAGTTGTGCAAGACATCTCAAATGTCTTTGGCAGAATATTACACAGATCACTAATTTCCAAATTGCCCTCCTACTTTTTCTAGCCATCTTTCTGTAACCTTGATATGATGTTTCCTTTTTGGTCATTCCACAGCAGGAGTTGTTGATGGTCACCATCATCTACAACTAACTAGTGATGTTAACCAAGTTTCTATTCAGTCACTTGTTTCTTTCATCGTATTCATCTGTGACCTTCTTTGCTGTAGGCCATGTACAGCTCTACTGAATGGCACATCACTTGCATCACCCTTCATTTTTCCACATGCTCCTCAGTGGCCATCAAAGGATTAGTCAGTACAACAGTCATGGGCTGAGGCTCTGTCACATCTGATTTATAATTTGTCTTTATTTCTGTTTGGGGTAAAAGAAACCTGGTACTCAGAACTCAGTTCCTGCACTAGAGTACATGCACATTACACACACCTCCTGTATCAGAATTCATCATAATGGCGACAAAACACCCTACCTCAGAGTTCAGGGGGTGGGGGGACAGATGCCCACACCATCTACCCCTCTCCTGATGATGACAAAGCAAGATGCATGGAACCAGTGTCAGATACTGTTCCTTCATTTCTTCAGCATTTACAGGCTTTTCTCTAACTTCTTCTCTGTTGAACATTACCTTTCTTCCTCTAGGCCTCACCTTCTGTTCTACACTGAGACTTAGTTGTCTGAGGCAACAGACAGCAAACCCTTCTCTGTATCCCCTTACTTTCTCTATACCCATTTCAAAGCCAAAGGTGGCTGTTGTGTGTATGTACATGACAACATATCTTGCTCTTGCACTCTTGAACTTAAATCGTCATAGTTCTCTACACTCTGGCTTCAGCAGTGCTGTCATTTTCCAGCTAAATATGACTGTGCTGTTTATTTTTCCCCTAAGTCAACCAACTGTACAAAATTTTGTGTCTTGCTTCTAGGGTGGAACACATTCTTTCCATTTCTCCTTTTCCTGAAATCTCCATCCCCAGTAATTTCATTGTTTACCACCACCACTTTGGCTCTCATTCTTTGATCCACTTGATGAACAAACCTACATCTTTTCTCTTTCCAGTGACCTAAAATAGCTTTAGCATGTACAGCACCATACCCATATCCCTGACTGCCTTGGAGACAGTTCCAACATTTTTTTTTTTCTCCAACTAATCCATGTGCTTATTCTGTCAATCTGTTTTTCTCCATTGGACATCTCTGATCACAACCTTATCACCATAACCTGTTCTATCACTTCATAAAGGCATCTAGACCCTCCCAAGAAGCACCAGCTGTGGCACTTCGGATCTGTAAATTAGGAGGCCTTTAGACAGTAGGCTACTGCTTTGATTTTCCTTCGAATGATTACTGCCTCCTTGGCCAAGGGCCATCTCAGTGTACTGTACCTCACACATTACAGATTTTATTTTCTTGGGCATAGAAGCATATAGTCCTTTCTCTCACCTTGTTTTAACCACACATGTTGTAATGTTATCCACAACAAGGAGGAGGCTTACAAAAGGTACAGATGACAAACCACCCCTGAATCCCCTTGTTTATGCCCAAAATTGTGCGTAGTCTATTCTTCACTCTGCTGAGAATAATTTCATTCATACTAAATGCTCTGAGCTCTCACATTCAATTTCTTTTTGCCTCTTCTGGCACCTTCATCCTCCTTCCCTCTTCATTTCCACATAGCTGTTTTTTATTCTGAAAGGGCAGAACTCCACGCCCTGACTTTCTCTTCCAGTTCCACTTTGGACGTTTTGGGTGCAATTCCATCTCCTCCTCCCTCTGACTACCTCGTGATTGACATTAAATAATATTCATGTGATGTACTTTCTACCCTCACTGCCCTCAATATTAATAAGGTGTATGGGCCTGGTGTGGTCCCTTCTGTTGTTCTCAGGAACTGTGCTTTTATGTTGACACCCTGCTTAAGTAAACTCTATTGCCTGTCAACTAAATATGTGTTTCAACCTGTATCTTTCCCTTTGACTGGTAGTTTGATATCATTCAGCCTGGCCTGAAAATGGGCAATTGTTGTTAGCCCTCTAACTACTACCTAATTGCTTTAATGGCCTTTTTTTTTTTTTAACTACTGTTAACAGAAAATTTTTAAAAACATCTTTCCTGTAATAGCTTTGTGTCCAATTACAAGTATGGGCTGTACCACTGGTGACATGAACCCATACTTCCTGATTCTAGTCCTCCTCCTTTTGGGACTTTGACAAAAGCTTTGCTGTTGCACTTGACTTGTGTAAGGCCTTTTATGGATTTTGGCACAGATTTCTACTTTCCAAAGTACCCTGTTACAGTTTCTATCCTTCTGTTTGTGCCTTCATCTCTAGCTTACTTTCTTTTCTCTCAATAGGTTTTGTTGTAGATGGCCATCATTCTTGTGTCCTGTCCTGTCACCCTTTCTGTTCCTCCATTTTTATCAGAGTTTCACAGCTAACTCTGTCCACTCTTACATGGATGACTCTACCCTTCACCAGCATCTGACAGCATCCATCTCAGCAAGTCCTTCAGTCATCACAGGATGAGGCTATGTTACACCTGATTTGTGACTTTGCTCATGTACAGTCATGACCAGGTATGCATTGAGGTTATGTCAAGTGAAAACCTATTGCAAACTAATTTATTGTAAATCAGTGTAGATATAACATGGGTTCATTAGGGATATATTAGAGGTCTTTGGCCATGTATCCTAAAATCTCAAAAGATCATGCCCTTTAAGGCTTACCCCTGGTGCCCTCAGTAGCACCATGCTTTCCACTAGTGGCAGTATCCTTGCCAGACATGATTTCCACCTCATAAATTTCAGTATTGCACACACAAAAAGTTATCACTCCACTTAATATCACACACTAAACCTCATTGTACACTGTTATTTGAGGATAGCAGTGGTGCTTTAGTGGCTTTGCACATGTGAGATGGAATGAAGGGGAGATGATGACAGTGCATGTAAACATTGGGCAACTGTCTTGGTGAAATACTGAAACTTATGATTTGGAAATCATGCCTGGCAATGGTACTACCTCTGGTAGAGAGCGTGGTGCTTCTGAGGGCACCATGGGCAAGCCTAAATGGGTAAGGATTTTTTAGATTTTAGGTTACGTGGTCCTTTACCCCCAGGGTATCCTGGGTGAACCTATGTTAAATTAACATCGATATGATAAAGCAATATGTGATAGGTTTTCACTTGACATCACATACAGAGTTGTGATTATTCCTTGAGAGCTGCCATTAATTTGTCCCTATTTATGTAGTCATATGGGTGCTACAGTTGTTTCTTGTCCTTATAAGTTTGGTTTACATAGTAGCTTAATATAAATAGAAGGCTGATCCTCATCTATTTGTAAAACCAGCCTGTTTTTTCCTTTTTCTCCTCATTTCCTTTAAGATAACTGTCTGCCAGAGATCGAGCAGCATGGAGAGCCACCATTAGGTGGCCAAGGGCAATGCCTGTAAGCATGTTGGTGCCTTATAAATGATGTGAACTATTCTTTCTTTGTTAGTCTTCTTGAATATCTTACATAGGGTATCATGCTGGTTAAGATGATATACCTCAATCTCTTTACCTCTGGGTTTTTTACTTTTGGAATCACTATTGTTTTTTTATTCCTCCAGCTTTCAGATATTTTTCCCTCTTCCAGGACCCTATTAAAGCATCCTTCAGGCTTTCCATGCATATTTCACTTTTTGCCATAGCCTTGAAGAACTCAGGCTTTAATTGATCTGGTCCTATTGTTTTCCCATTATTAAATGCCTTTATTTGTTATTATTTCTTCCTATTTATGTCTGTATGCACTATTTTCTTGCACCTTGGTTCCAATCCAGGGGCAATATTCATATGCACCCATAAAGTCCTGGACCACCGGAGCTCTTTGTGTCACACCTCCGCAGCTCCTCCCCACTATCCTCTCTCCATCCCATACTTCTTCAGTCTTTTCATCCTTCAAGTATATTTCTTTCCAAAAACTTATTAGGGTTGCCTCTGCATCTTCCACCTCCAGTTTTTTACCTTCTTTAAAATGATTAATCCCTGAGCTAGACCTCATCAGATCATATAGCCCTGCTAGGGTTACAGGAGAGCGCTACCCCTCCCAGCACAGCAGCCACCAGGCGGGGCGTATACTCGCAACCTCACGATTACGAGCCCGATACCCTACCACTGAGCTACCGCACTCCCCTACCTTCTTTAATAATGTCCAGTCCTTCTTTACCCTCTTGCTCTTTCTCTCTCAGTTTATTTATTATTCCCCATAGCCTTTCCTCTTTTACCTCACCAGTCACCTCCTTTATCAGGTTCTGCACCAGCTTTTTCTATTTTTGATATCCTTCGCTCAATTTTGCCCTACTTTGACCTGCTTTTCTTACCTTCCATTTCATTTATTTCCTCCTCATAATCCCTCTCTTTATTTCTCCTGTTATCCAGGGATTTCACAGCTTTCTTTTTTTTTCCTTCTTTAGTATATTCCTTTCACTTTATCATCTGCTGCTTCCTTCATTATTCATTTTAATCTCCAAACATTCATATAATCTGTTAAGGACTTCTCCTCGACCTTCTTCACAAATACTCCAAAGATTTTTCATCTTTTCTGTAGTACCTTATTTCCTTTCTCGTGCCCAGTTATCATTTTTCCAGAGCCCAATTTTTCTATTCTTAATTATAATGAATTATTATCAGATATATCCACAAGCTCTTTATCTTCATCAGTCAGTAGGTCTCTGTACCTGTTATATAGCTGTGTATAGATTAAAGCATAATCTTTAACACTTTTTTGTTTCTTTTGTTCCTATGTAATAAGTCCCTGACTGTTTGTTTCATTATTTAGTAGGATTGAGTTATACATTCCCATTAAAAGTAGAACTGTTTTCCCACCTGCATTTATTGTTTGATCACCCAAGCAACCAACATGTCCCATGAAGTCACCAGTAATCATTGGTTGGCCCTCCTGTCTTTTCCCGCTGCTCATCTCCATTTCTGCGTTCATGTCATTCCATCTCTTTGCATCTTCCACATTGTTATTAGAAGAGAAATACACCACTGCAGTATAAATTTGCAGCCTTTTAACCTTACACATAGTATATCATGTGCATTTGTTTATACTTCATCAGTTTCCAAGTCAGCATTCTTTCCACATAACCAGTAGTCTTTCTTGTTCATTTTAACTTGTATTTCTGTTGTACACAGTAGGGAGTATTCATCAATTAGCATTTTTATTTTTTTTCCAGTTAAACCTTGCACCTCACAACAGTACACTCTTCCTGTATCACTCCACTGGTCATCTTACACCCCTCACCAAACTCTTCACACCCTCCTGAAAATTCCTCTCATAAGTTGCCATCCATCCATATGTCCATCGTCCAATCCTATGTCGCCCCATGAGCAGTGTAGGGACCCAGGGCTAGGCAAGTTGGGCCTGACATTTAAGATGAGAGTGACCAGTCTTACTCATCTCCTAGTGACATTATGTGAGCAATAAACCCCAACCACCTCTTGCATATAAACCTACACAGGCTCAGTCTGATTGGAGCATCTTAATTACCCACTAAACCAGCAGGCTTCATACTTTGGTACAGCAATATGGTTACCACCCAGTGCAGTAAATGGTTTCTTGGTGTACAGGAAACCATTTGGCTTGTCACTCAGTATAGAGTCACCCATAGGCAGAAGGAGAGGAAACAATGAAGGAAAGGAAGACAGAAGAGGGAGTGTAAAGTCACCCATAGGCAGAAGAAAGAGGAAATAATGAAGGAAAGATAGACAGAAGAGGATGGAAAGAAGAGAGGAAAGGGCAAACACCCAAAGCAGCACTACATTGAGTGGGTGGATGATGAGCACCCCCACCTGCCACTAAGTTGCCTCCTTCTAATAAACTGTCCTGTTTTGCCCCCTCTCTCATTTCTCTTAGATGCTTATCGTGATTTCTTTCTTTCATTGGTAGGTCTGGCACTATATATATTTTCTTATACTATTCTGTCCTTGTCTCTTTTAATCTTTTTGCAGCCTCAGGATGTTCCATTCACCTGAACACTGGACAGTTTCACTAACAGTGTTCAATATTTTCTACTCCTTTTCTTATTCACCCTTTGATTCCTTTTGCCTACAGTTACTGCTTCCTCTTTTTAACTTTCATTAGTGAATATGTCCATGCACATTGCCTGATCATGCTCACTCCTCTTTCTTGGGTTTTCATTTCTTGGCTCAAGACCATTGAAAAACATTAAATTTTTCTTTCTCTTCTCTTTATCCTCCCTTTCCTTCCATTTCATTTTTAAATCTCCATCTGTTTCTATAGCTCTTCCACCTGCTTCCTTAAGTGCTCCAAATCCTCCCTCTCATTTCCTTTGTTTCCACCGCACTCCAAAATTGACACCACCTCCAGGAATCCTTTTTCAGCTTGCTTTCTCTCTCTCTATCTCTCATTTTTCTAATTACCTCTCAGTTTTCTTCCCTTAATCCTTGTAACTCAAGTTTAATTTACATGTTGTCCTTTTGATTTTCTTAACATCTTACAGATTCCTCTTAATTGATAGGGTACGCTTCATACAAAACCAGTCTTTGGTTATTCATGTGAAACTCCTTGTACTTTTCCTTTTCTAATCCATCATTTAATGCCTGGTTTCTAGCCACACAACTACCACACTGAACTCCATTCTGTCCAAAAACAAATCTCTTGTGACACAACGTACAGACTCCATGATTATTTTTTTCCTCTTCATCATATTTTGCATATCTTTCACCTTCATTTACTCTTCCATGGAGTTGACAGTCCTTACACATTCTTTTCCTCACTCTCTTTCTTCTTGTCTCTTCCATGTCGCTTCCAGTTGTGGTATCTATCACCACCAGTCCCCCCTTAACTTCAGATATGTTATGTTATGATTTAGCTTCATAATTGTACTGAAAATTATTAATGTACAAATCTAGATATTGCCTGTTATATTCTCCTATCTGGCATCTTTCTGTGTCAGTGTTGTGTTCTCCTACATAATGAGTGCTCTGTATGTAAGTCTTTTTGTTCTTTTTTGTGTTTTATGTTATCTAATACTTTTTGATATTTCATTTATGTATTTTGTTAACAGATACTTTTGTTAAATTTTGAAAACAACATAACCATTGCTTCAGTAAGATAATAGAGTAGCACTTTTAATGTTTGTTTAATATTTATCAAGCTCATGTAGAAGTAAGTATTTATTGAAGTTTATAAGGAAAGTCATAATATACTGGAATATTTTGTTTTATTTCTCTTCCTCATTGTTCACTTAAAGAAGCTATCTGATACCCTCCAGTACAGAATTAAAATTATAATACAAAACCATAAAGTTCATACAGCATTCACATAAAGAATATGAAGGGGTGTGAGAATTTTGCAAAAGTCAAAAGGGAGCATCATGTTAAAAAGGTTTGCACATCCTCCCTGTTCAGTCCCCTATCCCTGAGGTCACAGTCTGTGACCTCATTCCAGATTGTTTTTCAGTCTGCCTATCAACTCGACCCCCGACATTCACACTTTTCACCTTCCACATCCAGTTGTCACCCTCCATTCTCTCAGCCTGCCCAAACCATCTCAGTCTATCCCTTATCATGACACTATTACACTCCAGTCCCATCATTCCTCTCAACTCTACAATTGCATTCCTAGCCCCCCCAACCCTGCATTCATGGATGCACCACACACCCATTTAATCGTTGTCATTTATGTATGTTTGAGCTTTTGAATATCCCTTTCTTTTACTGCCCAGGTTTCACTACCACACAGCAGAAGTCATAACACATCATGCATACAAAAATCCCTTATCACAGACGGGGAGCGCTGTCAATGTTGGGAGAGGCAACAGCTCTCTAAACTTCTTCCATCCACTCCTTACCCTCCAGCACAAACAAATTACAAAACTCCTTCACATACTCATGAGACTCTCCAGCAAAATCAATCAGTTCACATGTGACAATTTCTACATGCTTTCCCATGAATATTGCACATACAAAATCAGCATTATTTCACAGCTGACCTCTAACACACCCATTTACCACAAACCATGCACAAGATGGATGTACTTCCCACATCCTTGAGACATACTGCACATGACCACACTCCCTCTGTGTTGACAGCCCTGCCACCAGCCCTGGATATCATCACTTTTGTTCTATCCGCATATTCTCAAACCTTTGTGCCCTATTCTATCCCCCCATTTCTCAATTCTTTCCTCTCCCTATCGTTCATTCCCTGCAGTCAGCTCCAAGGTCAGTATTCTGATGTAGTTAGGAAGCCTGCTAATACCTCTTCTTTACTGGTTTCTTTCTGATTCTGTTCCATTACTATACTCTTGCATTATTCTTGCAATCTGTGTTTACATTAAAAGACATAACAGACAAAAAAGATGTTAATGGGTAGTTTTGAAACTCGATTGCTCATGAAAAGGTGCTAGGGAGCTTCCTAGAGCAACAAGAATTCAGACCCAAGTCATCATCATACAACATCTCCCATGGGAGTCCATTTCTGAAGTCACATGAGAGAGCATCAAGCAACATGACAAACAACAAGGGGCTTATACTGACCCCTGATGCACACCAACATTCACAGAATGCTCGTCACTCAAATCTCCGTTCACTTTCACCTGAGTGCGGGCACCCACATACATAGTCATAACCACTCTATTCAACCACTTCTCGATCCCAGGCTTTCTTGTTGCCCACTTCACTGTCTCCCTAGGGACTCTGTCAAAGGCCTTCTCCAAATCTACAAAAACAAATTACAGCTCCCTTTTCTTACCTATATATTTTCCTGAAGCTGTTGAACAGTGAATATGGCATTAGTGGTCCCTTTGCCTAGCATGAACCTAAATTACATGTTATGAATGTTCACTGTTCAGTATGTGCTCTTTTCCTTATCATATATATATATATATATATATATATATATATATATATATATGGCACCTGGTGGTTTAATGGGTAATTATAGTGCTCCAGTCAGGTTGCACCGGTGAAAGGTTATATCCAAGGGGTGGTTGGGATTTATTGCTTACATTATGCCACTCAGGGATGAGTGAGGCTGGTCATTTTCATCTTGCCAGGACCAACTTGCCTAGCTCCAGGCTCCTACGCTCCTCCTGGGGCAACATAGAATTGGATGGTGGATATATATATATATATATATATATATAGATATATATATATATATATATACAGTATATATATATATATATATATATATATATATATATATATATATATATATATATATATATATGAGGCTCCTAGGACCAGAGGGCATAACCCTTAAAATGGTAGAAATGTACATTCTGCTGGGAAAAGTTAGCCCAAACCTTCCTGTACGACATGGTGTGATTTTTCAGGTAAAGATCGACCATACAGCAGGTGGTAGGATAGACTAGAATTGCGTAGTTTCACGTATGGAAAACCTCTGTTTAACTCTTCATACAAGGGCCGGAGGGGCAGATGCCTCTGAACCTGGACAGCCAATGAGCCTTCATATCTTGGTACACACCCGCTGCTTAGCCAATCACAAGCCACCCACCGCACGCCAACCAACACCACATATCTCAGTGAACACGTGAGACATCAGTGGCAAGGCTGTTGTCACCATTTCCTCATATTTTTTGTCCTTATTGGATGGATTATACCTTTCGTTATGAGTGACAGTGACAGGGAAAGAGATGAACAATGCCCACAGTATACTCCCAAGCATCTCAGGAAGCCAGAAACTTGGAAAAAAACAGTGATGGAGATGAAAAGGGACAGTGGACAAGGCTATACCAACCGAGCTGATCAGACATGCATTAGAGGGAGAGGGGGACATGGCCCGGGATGACAGCGAGTCAGATCCGGAAGATGACTTCCTCGAATACTAACCCCCCCATCAAACCACTTGAGCACATTGGCCTTGAAGGAAGTATAAACTGATAAATATTGTTACTTCATACATTTAAATAATTTTCATCAACTGTAAGTATACTTTTCCGGTCTCAAAAACAAAAACATAAGTAAAATGCAATAAAAAATTCATATAAAATTAACTAAAGGTCAGAAAAGAATAAGATTTTGATAACTTACTAAACTCATAATAGTACTACTTTATATTAACTAGTTTTTCCATTCTGGAATATTTTATGGGTGGCTGTCATGGAAGGGGGGACAAACTCTGCCTTATAAAAAAAAAAAAAAATCCTCAATTTTTTTCCAAAATGAATAGATAAAAAGCACTCGCTGAGACAATAATTTTGGTATAATTATGATGCCTTTTTGGTTCAGACTTATTATGCCAATGATTCTCCAACTTTAACCTTCAATATCTCAAAATATACCTAGCATGGGCTATGCCCCTCTGGCCCTAGGAGCCTCATATATACAATGTATATACACAGGGTGTCCCAAGAGGAAAGGGCATAACTTTGGGAAATGAAAGATGAGGTAATTCTAAACAAAAAATATATTAACATGTTTCAAATCTCAGCGGTTATGGAGCTACAAATACTGATAACCTCATGGGTGAAAATGATTTTCTTCGTAATTTGCCCTGATGGAAATCAGTAATTGTAACCGCGTTATGGTTGAGACTTGGACACACATTCACTTAATATTTTTTGCCTAAAATCACATCTTTCATTTCCCAAAGTTATGCCTTTCCTCCCAGGACACCCTGTATATATATATATATATATATATATATATCTAATGCCAGACGCCATAATCCCGTAAGGCATGACCGTTTGACTTTGAGTTATTTGTTTGACGGGGAGGGGCACTAACCCTCCACCAACCCACTTGTTGACACGTAGGAAGCACGTATGATTTGGTTATATGGTTACTACCCAGCATTGTAAATGGTTTCTTGGCTTACAGGAAACCATTTGGTTTGTCACTCAATGTAAAGCCACCTGTAAAGGAAGGAAAAGCAATAAGAAGTGACAAGAAAGATGGGAGAAATAGGAAGAGAGGAGGGCAGGCACAGAAAAAGAATGATAAAGGCCAAGGAAGAAGTAGGCAGCACTACATTGAGTGAGTGGATGATGGTCGCCACCACCCACAACTAATATATACAGTAACTTCTCAAATAACACGAGGGTTATGTTCCTGGAGAGGTCACGTTATCTAAAAACGCATTATTTAAACATAATTTTCCCATAAGAAACAATGGTAATAGTGGGGGATACATTCTTTGACGCTGGGAAAGTCTACCCATTTAGGAAGTTATGCTACTGTAAACTTAAAACAGCAATATTAATGTGAAAGAAAATCCATGTAAAAAACAAAAACAGTATATTTGGGGAGAAGTAAACAACATTTGAGCCCTAGTTGGGCCGAAGCGTTGTTTACTTCTCCCCAAATACATAAAGTACTGTTTTCATTTTTTACGTGGGTTTTCTTTCAGTTTTGCGTCTTTCACGGCTTTGTGAAAGTTCCTCAACATTGTTAATGCATCAGGAGGTCATAGAAACAATACAGTAAAAGCAACATTTTCATTACAGTAAGTAGGTCACAAACAATAGCAACACACAGCATCACTTCATCTACACATCACTCGTCGTCTGCTGCTGTCCCTCCTCCCCGGCTCCTTCGACTCCAGCCTTCCCCCACCTCCCGCCGTTCCCCCTCCTCGCTCTGTTGCCCTGATATGTAAAGACTTAATTTACCATAATGAAACAGGTACAATATAGATAGATAGACAGATAGATAGATAGATAGATTGATATATATATATATGTATGTATATTTTCAACTGAATAAATTAAACCGTCCCCAAGACGGTCTATCATCTCGGGACTGTCCAAGCAGCTAATTTGAAAACATCACGTACGTGTAAAGTCGCATTAAATCGAGAAACTCTTGTTAGTTAAACATATCTCCTTAACCCCTAGGTGAAGGGCATGGGTTTACCTATCCATGTCCCAGAACCGGATTATTTTCAGGATAATCGATTTTCCCCAAAATATTTTTTTTTTCATTACAAATCAATTACAATTGACAAAAAACACATAATAAACTTGTACTTATTCTCTGTTGGCAATTTGGAGGTGGTGGTGTGGTGTGAAGGAGCCGGTGTGTGGCAGCTGGGTTGAGCATGTTCAGGGTCGCAATGGTGTGTCGGCGGTATTAGTGGAGGGAAGATGGATGATTACTTCACGCCAAAATAAGTGTTGAGCATGTATTTGTTACTCTCACTAATTCACAATGCCGTATGAACACAGTATTACAACTAAAATAGAAAAAAATGCAAAAAAGTAACTAATAAAGACTGGCTTATTTTATGTTTTCCATGATACTTATTTTCTAAAAAATTTATGTCTGTTTATTTATTCACTGTTATTTACACATTATTTAACTGTTTTTTAGTAACTCTTGACAGTATGATACTCTCCATACACTCTCCCCCACACCCCTCAGGGCCCCCTAGTAGCCCTCCCCACCTCCCCACCCCACCCCACCCCACCCCACCCCATCCGACCCCTACCCCAACCCTGAACCAGTATCAGCTGGTTCCAAGGCCACACTCTCCCTATGCCAGCTGTCAACCACCCTCCACCACGGCCCTCCTCACTGCTGGGCTGCCCTACCCCCATACCCTTCCACCCACATCCCAGCCCCCTCCACCGGCCAGCCAGCATTACCCCGCACACCAGCCATGCCGGGACAATACTCTGAGTCCATATGGCGCGCTACTAAGTTCAAACATGCCCGTGAAAAATTAAAACGTCATATGACGTGGACCGTAGACCTCCACCAACACGTCATATGATGTGAACCGGCGCCTAGGGGTTAAATATTTGCTTGTGTTAAAACGAAAAGGTGCTGTTTAAGCTCACATTAGTTGAGAGGTTACTGTATACTGTATATGTGTGTGTGTGTATAGATATATATATATATATATATATATATATATATATATATTTATATTTATATACAGTATATATACAGTATATATATATACGAATATATATATATATATATATATATATATATATATATATATTTATATACAGTATATATACAGTATATATATATACGAATATATATATATATATATATATATATATATATATATATATATATATATACAGTGCTTCCTTAACATCCACACGGGTTAGGTGACAGAGACACCAGCGTATGTTAAAAATCCGCAGATAACTGCTGCCCCCTTTAACCCCTCCTTGGCGCTCCTTGCGTGTCCCATGGGGATATTTGCGCTCCGACAGACTTTGTAAAAATATTTGCCAAAAATCAGTTATTAACCCTAGAAAATTATAATTACATATGCTTATGGCACATACCTTCATCTTTCTCCTGGGATGTTTGTTGAGCCTTCATCGAGTATCGTAGGACTTGTGGAGACTTCTGAAGTTGGGTAACGAAGTCTCCACTTTACACTTCCCGACACCCCATAATATGATTACCACAGCCTGATATTATCACTAGAAACACTATTCTATGATTTTCAAATAGTTTGGAATCCATACTTAAAAAAAAAGCACTGTGAAAGCATTGAAAATTACGAGTGCGTATCAGCTTCCCACTTGTGCTCATTCGCCGCTGGTATTCTGTCATTTATTATTCATAAAAACACTCACACTTTATATTTCTGTTACTATATAACACTTATATATATCTGCAGTCTTTATCCATAAGTTTCCTTCAGTAATGGAAGTTTATTGTCACTGTAGGCATTCAATTTCTCTTTCAGTAAAATAAGTAGTATTCACTTTCTCATCCTGTATACTAGCGTTGAGAGCAAATCTGTCACTTTCACTTCACTTTCATAACTCATAGTATTCATACATGCTAGAATGAAACTTTCACTTTCATTACTCCTAGTATATATACAGTACTCGTATTCGTATATTACTACTCATTTACATTTCTATTTACATTCTCTGTTTTATTTACATTATTTACATTTCTATTTTATTTACACTATGTTATGCACTGTCACTTGCAGTAACTTATAGAACTATTTTCCACTGTTCAGTTATATTTACATTCATTGCTTTCACTTGCTGTTTACACATTATTTACACATTATTTACATTTCCACTTGCACTGTTTTAGAGTCACCAGAAAGATTGTAGTCATTGTCCATCATTATCATTGATAAATTAGCCAGTTGACGTTCCACAGCAGTCACTTAGCCCTTTACCCCTTTCCACATGAGGTTTAGTAGGGGTAGAGGTCACAGGGCCCTTTGCATAGGGCTAAAAAGTGGTGGAATTGGACAGGCGCAAAGCCGACGTGCTTTCACCTTGAAAGACGACAGTAAACTGAATGGTGCTGCCAAGGGGCAGTGAAGGGCTGCCAATGTTGAGATGACAGCTGCTAATATATACACTATGAAATGATTGGCAGGAAATCTAGACAATACATAATAGATTAAGTAGTTCCAGGTGAATGTAAATATCACTTAGGCTTCTCCCTTCCTTTCTGATATATATATTTTTATTACGAGAATAGATTATACGGCATATTTCAAGGGGAAATTACTGGGGGAAATTAGCGAACGAGTGCACGTGAGGTGTTGTCAGGTGATAATTAGCCAGTTCCAGGTGTATGGGACTATCACTTACTTTATTTCTTTTTTGTATATACTGTATTATTTTGTATAAGAATAGGTCATAGGGCTTATTTCAATGGATGAAATCAGTGGAAAATTCCGGGGAAGATTTGCTTAGTGCAGCACAGTCGGGCGGGCGAGAGGAGAGGGTAATGGAGGGGAGGTAGGGAGGGGAGTCAAGAACGGGGAAAAATGGCTAAATTGTCAACAATGGATGGGAGTACAGATGAGATTTGGAGTGCTGACTAGTGTTGGACATTGGCAGTACTGATAGATGATACAAGCCACCAGTTGTAAGCCCGGGGTAATTCAAAATAACACAGAATCACAAAAGTGACGCCCCACGGTATGATCCATTGTGCCTGAGTGTCACGAAAGTGACGCCCCGCGGTTAAGGGGTTAAAAACACTTGTTTTGTTTCCGGCAGGAACAAAACAAAGTACTGTTAGACTGATTTATTTACCGGTAAATGTACTTTTTAAGCAGCAAAAAGATCTTACCAATTCAGTTCACAATCCTCCAGTTTGTTTCTGTATTTTTCTGACAACTTTCAGTTTGGTAAATTACTTTTTTGTACCGAAAAATTTCCTCCCTGTGATTATGGTTCCTTTCTTTAACCCCTTAACCGCAGGGCGTCGCTTTCGTGATGCTTGGGAGCAAGGAATCATACCGCAGGGCGTCACTTTTGTGATTCTGTGTTATTTTGAATTCTCTCGGGCTTTCAAGTGGTGGCTTGTATCATCTATCAGTACTGCCAATGTCCAACACTAGTCAGCACTCCTAATCTCATCTGTACTCCCATCCATTGTTGACAATTTAGCCATTTCTCCCCATTCTTGACTCCCCTCCTTACCTACCCTCTCCTCTTGCCTGCCCGGCCGTGCTACGCTAAGAAAATCTTCCCTGGAATTTTCCACTGATTTCATCCATTGAAATAAGCCCTATGCCCTATTCTTATACAAAATAATATATACAAAAAAGAAATAAGGTAAGTGATAGTCCCATACACCTGGAATTGGCTAATTATCACCTGACAACACCTCACGTGCACTCGTTCACTAATTTTCGCTGTTTATTTCCCCTTGAAATATGCCGTATAATCTATTCTCGTAATAAAAATATATACAAGAAAGGAAGGGAGGAGCCTAAGTGATATTTACATTCACCTGGAACTACCTAATTTATTATGTATTGTCTAGATTTCCTGCCAATCATTTCATTGCGTATATATATTAGCAGCTGTCACCAAGCTGACATTGGCAGCATTGCACTCCCCCTAGGCAGGCCACCACACTGTATTCAGTTTACTGTCTTCTTTCAAGGCGAAAGCACGTCGGATTCGCGCCTGTCCAATTCCGCCGCTTTTTAACCCCATGCAAAGGGCCCTGTGACCTCTACCCCCTACTAAACCTCAAGTGGAAAGGAGTAAAGGGCTAAGTGACTGCTGTGGAATGTCAACTGGCTAATTTGTCAATGAAAATTATAGACAGTGACTACGATCTTTCTGGTGAGTAAAAACACTGCAAGTGGAAATGTAAATAATGTGTAAACAGCAAGTGAAAACAATTAATGTAAATATAAGTGAAGAGTAGAAAATAGTTTTATAAGTTACTGCAAGTGACAGTGCATAACACTGTAAATAAAATAGAAATGTAAATAATGTAAATAAAATAGAGAATGTAAACAACAATGTAAATGAGTAGTAATATAAGAATACGAGTATACATACTAGGAGTAATGAAAGTGAAAGTTTCACTCTAGATTGTATGAATACTATGAGTTGTGAAAGTGACAGATTCGCTCTCAATGATAGTATACAGAACAAGAAAGTGAATGCTACATATTTTACTGAAAGAGAAATTGAATGCCTACAGTGACAATAAACTACTATTACTGAAGGAAACTTATGGATAAAGACTGTAGATATATATAAGTGTTATGTGGTAATAGAAATATAAAGTGTGAGTGTTTTTAATAAATGACAGAATACCAGCGGCGAACAATCGCAAGTGGGAAGGTCATGCGCTTGTAATTTTCATTGCTTTCACAGTGTTTTGTTTTTGGAGTATGGATTCCAAATTATTTAAGAATCACAGAATAGTGTTTCTAGTGATAATATCAGGCTGTGGTAATCATATTACGGGTTGTTGGGAAGTGTAAAGTGGAGACTTCGTTACCCAACTTCAGAGGTCTCCACAAGTCCTACGGTGCTCGACGAAAGCTCAACAAACATCCCAGGAGAAAGTTGAAGGTATGTGCCATATGCATATGTAATTTTAATATTCTAGGACTAATAACTGATTTTTGGCAAACATTTTTAAAGAGTCTGTCGGAGCGCGAATATGCCCGCGAGACACGCAAGTCAAGCAAAAACGACCCCGCGGTTTAGGGGTTAAGCCGTACCTACAATCATTTCCAGCGCAGTGGAAGAAATTCATCGTGCTCATAGGTGGATTTCGTCTCCCAATTTTCCAACTGGAAATTAGGTTAGGTTAATTTCTATCTATCTATTTATTGCCAGACACCTCAATCCCATTTGAGGTGGCCACAAACAAATAGCCTCCACATCGCCCTGTCCCCCGCCATTTCACTGCCCTGCTCCCAACTCACACACCCCTCTCTCATATACCTCTCCACCCCATCCCTCCATCTCATCCTCGGCCTCCCCCTCCCTCTTCCCCCCTCCACCTCACTCACATACACTCTCTTCGTCAGTCTTTCACCCTCCATCCTCTCCACATGGCCAAACCACCTCAGTGTGTTCCTCATAATGCTTCCTATCACAACCGCATCCACACCACAACGCTCCTTTATATCCTCATCGTCAGCCTGTCTCTCCATGTGACTCCACAGGCTCAACTCATTTCCACTGCTCTCACTCTTGACTTGTGTCCTTCCAACAACGTCCAAGCTTCACTTCCATACGTTAGAGATTTGTATCACAATACTGTCATGTAGTAACTTTTTCACTTCTATGCTCACTTCCCTGTTTCTTATCACTGCTTTCAAAGAACCAGCAACCTTTCTTCCCTGTTGTACCCTTTCAAGCACTTCATCCTCCAAACCTCCATCCTTACTCATCACACTACCCAAGTACTTAAACGTACTCACATTTTCCAATTCCTCACCATCCAACCTCGCTGTACATTCACTGACTTCACCTCTCTCAAAGACCATCACTTTACTCATCCCTACATTCACCTTTAGATTCCGTTTCTTACACACTCTCCCAAACTCATCCACCAAGCCTTGCAGCTCCCCTTCGTCTTCACTCAACAACACAGTATCATCTGCAAACAACAGCACAGGGAGTTTCCAAACACTATCCTCTCTCACCAGGACCACTCCAACATCCACTACCCTACCTTGTACCTCTTTTATTACCCCATCTATGTACAGATTGAACAACCATGGAGACATGACACATCCCTGTTTCAACCCAACCTCCAAAGAGAAAAATTCACTTAGTTCACCATCCACACGCACTGCAGCCTTAGCACCATCATACCTACTCTTCACAGCATTCAACAGCTTCCCATCTACTCCATATATTCTTAATACTTTCCACAATCCTTGTCTATCCGCCCTGCCATCTGCTTTCTCCAAATCCATGAAAGCCGCATACAACTTCTTTCCCTTCTCTAGAAACTTTTCCGCTAAAGATCTAAGAATGAATATCTGATCTACACAACCTCTTCCCTTCCTAAAGCCTCCCTGTTCTTCTCCAACTAATTCCTCTGTTCTCTCTCTAACTCTGTCAATAAATATCCTACCATACACTTTTCCTGTTATACTAAGAAGACAAATGCCCCTATGATTACCACACACTTCTTTTTCCCCTTTTCCTTTGTACAAGGGAATAATTATACCTGACTTCCAATCCTCCGGGACTCTACCTTCCTCCCAGGCCAATTTGCACATCTTCCACATCCATTCTACTACTATCTCTCCCTCATGCTTCAGCATTTCACCACACACTCCATCAATTCCTGGGGCTTTCCCCAATTTAACTTTTTTCATTGCTTCCACAACTTCTGTCCTACTGATTTCTTCCTGTCTTCTCACCTCCCTCCTTCTCCCAGCCACTTATACTCGCATTACTTCCATCCTCTATGTTCAACAATTCCTTAAAGTGTTCTCTCCTTCTGCTCACTTTTTCTCCCTTCTCCACTAGTAATCTACCATTTTTATCTCTCACTCCCCTGCTAACCTCACTTCCACCCTGTCTTACTCTTTTCACCTATTTCCAGAACATTTTCTTACAGTCCCTCCACTTTACACTCAAATTCCTTCCAAATTCCTCATCCACTCTCTTCTTACTGTCTTTTACTAATCTTTTTACCCCTCTCTTTCTTTCTACATGTAACTCTCTCTTCCGCCTCTCAACTTCTTCCACGCCCCTATTTCTTATCCATTCATTGTATGCTTTCTTCTTTTGTGCTACAGCCTGTCTCTCCTCTTCAGTCCACCATGCTGTTCCTTGCACCCCCCTCCGTGTTCTCTTCCTCCCACACACCACATCACATGCTGCACATATTTCTTCTGTAAATATCCTGCACACACCTTCCATGTCCCCCATCTGCTCTAATTCATATTTGCCCAATCGTTCCTCTACTTCTCTCTTATACTCTGCCTTTTTCTCATCCTCTTGTAACCTTTCCACTCTCCTTGCAACTACTCCTTCCTCTCGTCTTTCCCTTCTTCTGTTCCTCCAACTTACTTGTATCCTAATTCTGGCCACCACCAAGTAGTGGTCAGAAAGTCCACTCCCCCAACCTCTATAAGCTCTTGCATCCATTACACATCTTTGCATCCTTTCATCCACACACACATAATCAATCATTGCCTTCCTTTCATTCAGTTCACCACCCACCCTTCTCATCACTCGCCATGTATACCTGTGGATCATTTTATGCCTGAAGAGGGTATTGGCTATCACCAACCCCCTCCCAGCACAAATGTCCACTAATGCACTGTCATTCTCATCTATCTCAGCAGGCACACCCCACTCACCAACTATTCCATCCACCTTCACATTCCCTACTTTACCATTCATATCACCGATCAAAAACACTCTCTCATTCCTTCTAAACTTTTCCATGCACACTTCCACATTTGTCCAGAACTCTTCTCTCACTCTGCTAGCATGATCTTGCGTTGGCGCATACACACACACACAATCGCCCACATTTGTATTCCAACTTTCAACTTTACCCACACAATCGTTGACCCAACTGATCCATACTGTCTTATGCTCTTCTTCCACCTTTTACTCACAACTATACATACTCCTTCCTTTGCCCTCTCATTCTCACCTACTCCTGCACATATACCCCATTCATACTCCCATTCTCTCACACTTCCTCCTCTCCATTTTGTTTCAGTCATTCCACATACATCCACTTTTGCACCCTCAAGCACCTGGACAATCTCTCTCTCTTTCACCTCATCATTCGCTCCTCTTACATTCCATGTAGCCATTACCAAGTCCTTTGTCCGGTCCTGGGTTGTCATCGTTTGGTCAGTCCTTGTCCGAGGCTTCTTGTTTGTTTTTTTAGTTATTTCCGGGGAGGGGCACTAACCCTCCGCCAACCCTTTTAGTCACCTTTTACGACAAGCAGGGATACTGAGGAAGTATTCTTGAAAACCCCCCCTATCCCCAGGGGGTTAAATTATTAGGTAGAATTAAGCTAGATTAGGCCAGGTTTAAGTTAACACTTAGGTTAGAACAGTCTTTTCCGCCATTATGTTAACAAAACAAACAAGAGTTGTCACACCAGAACAGCTAAAAACAACGGGGAAACAGATTTAACAAGAAACGTTTATTTACCAACCCAGAAATAATCAGAAAAATATAACAGACTGTCAGGAAGAACTGATTTGGTGAGGTACTTTTCCTACAGTAAAACCTCACTGTAACGGACTAATTGGGACCCAAGCCATTCCGAAAAATGTGAAATTCCGATTAAAGCAACATCCGGACTTCCTCCTGCTAACCCGGACTTTTTCCAATATATCAGACATTAGTCCGGATCTCTTGAACAGTTTTTAAACTTTTGACTACCACTGCAGTACTGTACTGTGTTCTAACTTCACTACGTTACTCAAATGGTGTAGTATATAGAATAATACTGTACTGCATAGTAATGAACGTGTCATTTATTTACCTTATTGTGGTGAACATACCTGAAGTGGTCAGGCAGTCCAGACTGCTTCTGGCTTTATCGGACTTTTTCTGATATATAGGAATTTAGTCCGGTAGCTCCTCAAGTCCGATAAAAGCAAATTCCGGTCTATCGACTTCCGTTATATTGATGTTTTGCTGTACTTAAAGTAAAGCATATGTTTAGCCCCCCCTCAATGGCCATGAGTTCAGAAATTTGCGTGCTCTCGTGGTTGGTCTCAGGACCATTTTTTCAAAGTTCTAAAATCAACTTCTTTTTCTTACATATGTGAAAAGACTCATCTGGCACACCTTCCCCCCAAAAAAAAAAAAAAAAAACCATCCTGTGATTTGCTATGATATGTGAAAGAATTAATGAAATTAGGACTTATGTTACATTAATATGTAAACATCGGAAAAAACATCTGGGATGAAGTGAACTGTGAACTCCTGACTGCTTGGGATGGTAGAGTAGGGTCGTGTAAACATACCAATGACCTTCGTTCCCTTCCCATAATTGCTTGCAGGTTTTTATAGCTCGCCCTACCTCAACATCGCTGACACCGGTACAGTCAAGCGTTGTTCGAGGCCAGCACCTATGAAAGGGATAATGGAATACATTTTTGTTTATATAAATCCTCTCTCTTTCACGCATACACGTAAGAACGAGCAGTAAATGTACACTAACTTTAAGAAGCAGAAATAACTGTGCTCAGTCGGTCCGAAATGTGTTGGGAAAAGAGATACTGAACGAAGAATGTGGAACTGAATGCTAACCTACGAGAATATGTGGGATGAAAGAGCAATTTTTTTCTGATTAGCAAACATTTTTGTTCCATTTCGTCTCCTGAAATTGTGAAACCTATAATTTCTCGTGTAAACATATGGCCTAAAAACCTTACCAATTCAGTTCTTATTCCTCTAGTTTGTCTTCTGTATTTTTCTGTTTTGAGGGTGGTAAATTATCTTCTCTTGCTGGAAGATCTTCTCCCTTATTATCATCACGTTCCTTAAGCTGTACCTATGATTGTTTCCAACATGATGGAAGAAACTTATGCAAAATTAGGGCGCATGTATCATAAGCATGTAAACATTGGCGAAAACATCTGAAATGAAGTGAATGCCTGACTGCTTGGGATGGCAGAGTAGGGTCGTGTAAACATACCAGTGACCTTTGTTCCCTTCCCATAATTGTTCACAGTTTTTTATAGCTCGCCTTAACTTAGCTTCACTGGCACCGATACAGAAAATTGTTCAAGGCTGGCTGCTATGAAGGGCTTAATGAAATACATTATCGTATCAATATGCTCTCTTTCACACATACACATAAGAAAGAACAAAAGAATGAGCAGTTAATGTACACTTTAAGGAGCAGAAAAAGCTGTATGCTCAGTCGGTCCGAAATGTGTTGGAAAGAGCGATATTGAACGAAGAATGTGGAACTAAATGCTAACTAAGAATAATTTTTTTCTGATTAGCAAACATTTTTGTTCCATTTCGTTCCCTAAAATTGTGAAACCCATAAATTTTCATCCAAGCATACAGCATAAAGACCTTACCAATTCAATCCATATTTCTCTAGTTTGCCTTCTGTATTTTTCTATTTTGAGGATGGTAAATTACCTTCTCTTGCTGAAAGATTTCCTTCTTTATTTTTATCACATTCCTTAAGGCGTACCCACAATTGTTTCCGGCATAATGGATGAAACTTACTCAACGTACCCTAAGGTGGATTTCGTTTCCCAGCCGAAACCTGGATAATCAAGCTGTCACTGCATTTGATTCATTGGATAATGCCATCACTAAAACAGCCATGAAATGTGCCTGGGATAATGTTACATTTGCAGTGAACAGTGTCAGCAGTGTTCAACAAGACAAAATGCTTTAGTGAATCCAGCCCCGGTACAGCATCTACCTGCGGATATTTAAAACCGTGTATGTTATATCCACCTGCGGATATTTAAAACCGTGTGTGTGTTAAAAACGCAGATGTTAAGTGATGATTGTATATATATATATATATATATATATATACAGTAATCCCTCATTATACGATGGGGTTCCGTTCCTGAAAATCCCATCGTAAAGCGATCCATCGTATAGCAAGCCCAATAACATGGGGTCAATGGGGATACGTTCCCAGACCTGCCTAAACTCTCACATACACACGGATGCACATGCTCTATCATAACACCAGTAGTCACACACACACACACACACCGCTCGCTCGTGCAGTGGTAACGTTCTCGCTTGCCAACTGGAGGACGGGAGTTCGCGCCTCGCTCAGGTTGCGAAAAGTTTCACTGACGGAGTGGGTGGTTACTGTCCCCCTTGAGCAAGGGGACAGGTGTGTGCGTGTGTGAAGGTCACAGCCTTGCCCTTAGATCGGACTATATGAGCTCTCAGCTCCCTTCCGGGAGGGTAAAAGCTGACGATCACGACCATCTAGTGATCCTGACCAACCCGGTGAATTACACACACACACACACACACACACACACACACACACACACACACACACACACACACACATCCCCTCTTCTTCTCCCCCATCCCCAACTCCCCCCTTCCATCCTTCCTCCATCCCCTGCCATGCCCAGCTATTTTTTTTTTTCTCTCGATTTACTCAAAAACTATTGATTGTATCAAAATTCCAAAAACACCACATGTAACTTTGTGAAATTCTGCATCTCGAAATGTGCTTTGCTCTTGCTTGGTACAGGTATGCGCTAAGATGTTGGGAAGTTATTGGAAGCTATTTTTACCCTTGAACAATTTTATTCTCACTGCATTTCTGTATTTTTACTCATCAGTTTTGTTTGTTTTTAATAGCTTTTCTTATAGTATACACACAATTGAAGATGATGGTATACAATTTATACCAAAAATCCAAGGACAAATTTGACAGTGGAAAATTTTTTCTTTGTGTCCAGTCAGAAGCAGCCATAGGGGGATGGAGGAGGGATGGGGGAAGAAGGGAGGGTATGGAGGGAGAACCAGGAGAGCCGTGTTCACCACCACATCTGTGTTCCGGCATACTCATTTCAAACTTATGGCCCCAATAGGTGAACTTGGGGCTGGCTTAGGTACCATGAAACCTGACAACATGTGAACATGTGGCCTTACAACACGGAATTCTCATAAAACGGGACCTTCCTGGGACAATATTCATGCATTATGAGAGTGCTGACTGTATATATATATATATATATATATATATATATATATATATATATATATATATATATACAGTATATATATGTCTGTATGTAGGAACCTCTGTGGTACAGTGGTAGAGTGTGCGTTTCGTACACGGGTGAGCCAGGGTTCGCGCCCCGCCAGGGTAATAAACTTTGGGAGTGTTCATCTGGCCACATACTGCATTGGCGGACACAAAGAATGCTGTGGTTGAACCAGTGTCACCTACTGTAAAGTATGCTTGCACCCATTTGGCTTGCGTGGGCCGATTACACTTGGTTCACAGACCACACACACATCCAGTGCCACTCCAACACCACAATTACACTTACAAGCACTTCAAACCATACATACAATCTCTACCAGACAGCCTAAGCCACTTGGTAGAGATACATTGGCTGTATCGTCCTGACTTCAGTCGGGATAAGCCGGTCCTGCAGTGGATACTTAAACGGCTGATGATGATGATGTGCATATATCTGCATGTGGGTCCTGTTATACGAGCACTTGCTGTATGAGAATCTGATGATATGAGAATGAGCAATTTAAACCCAGATGCAGCGATGCATGTGAGCAGGTTCCCACAAGTTATGTACTCCATTATACGAGTTTTCACGATCCTCCCCCACCCCCTCCAATATACAAATATCTGCCACCTGAGCAGTCAACCACTAACATCCCACTTGTTTAATGGGATCCACCTGTATATCATATTGTTGCATGTATAAACGCTCCAACTTGCTTGCATTCATCAGCCTTGGTCACCTAATGGCAGCTCTCCACGCTGCTTGATTTATGGCAGCCTCCCTATTCCCTTATCCCTGATGTCACACTCTATGCCCCTGTCCCAAGACTTTTTTAGTCTGCCTCTTGCAACCCTCTCCCTGATGTTCACACTTCTTACCTTCCATACCTGGTTGTCATCCTCCATCCTCTCAGCATGCCCAAACCATCTCAGTTTACCCCTCTTCATCACAACACCAGTACATTCAGGTTCCATGCTTCCTCTTAACTCTTCAATCATAGTTCTAGCCCCCACCCAGGCCTTGCATTCAAGGAAGCACTACACATCCATCTAATCATTGTCATTTCTGTACATTTTAGCCCATGAATATCATCTTCCTTTACTACCCACATATCACTACCATACAGAATTACACTCCTAACATGTGCCACATACAAAAGACCCTAGCACGGAGGGAGAGTCCCCTCAATGTTAGGAGAGGCAGCATCTCCCTGAACTTCCCCCAACCACTCCAGCCTTACCTCCAGCACATAACATGTTCCTCCAAGAACAAAACTCCTCCCCACATTAAGAAGACTCTCCAGCAATAACAATTCTTTCACACCTGAGTGTCCCTACATGCTCTCCACAACACACCACACTTATGAAATCACCATTATTTCATAGCCTACCTCAGATACCACTACGTATCTGCACCAGATGGAGTTACTTCCCACACCCTTGTGGCAAACTGCACATGGCCTCACTCCCTCTGCTTTGACAGAAAAGCCACCAGCTGCAGATATTTTATCATTTTTGTTTTTTCTGCATTTACCCTCAAACCCTTGTGCCCCATTCCTTATCTAAATTTCCTAAATCTTTCCTCTGCCTCCCATTTAGTCTCTGCAGTCAACACCAAGTCATCAGCATACAACATCTCCCATGGTAGTCCATTTCTGAAACCATTTGAGAGAGCTTCAAGCACCATGACAAACAATAAGGGGCTCCAGATTGACCCCTGATGCTTGCCAACTTTTCCAGAAAACTTGTCACTCAAGTCTCTCTTCACACTCTCCTGGCTGCAAGCATCCACACACACAGTCATAACCACTGTAACCAACCATTCCTCGATCCCAAGCTTTCTCATCGCACGCTTCACCATCTCGCTAGGGACTCTGCATAAGGCCTTCTCCAAATATATTTTTTTCCCTACAGGTGTTGGACAGTGAATATGGCATCAGTGATCCATTTGCCTGGCATAAACCCAAACTGGATTTCATTAATATTCACTCTTTCCCTTATCATACCTTCTAGGACTCTCTTCATTACCCTCATTATCTTGTCCAAAGGTTAGTTTTTCTAGGATGCAGTAGTTTGGTATACTACATAATGTGCCACAAAGCTATATATCATATTATGTGCTCCACAAATTGCATGTAATAATTTGAGGCAACACCTCCAGGATGAATAAGTTATGGGCTAAAAGGAGACTGATAGGCCATATAAGAATAAGGCCCTATGGGGTCCAGTCCCATTTAAATTTTCCCCCAAAGTCAATAAACAATGCTTATGGGATTTAAGCATACATATGGTTATTGCACATCCCTCTAAAATTCATTGGAGCAAAGAGACTGCTATACCAAGACTCATGTTGTGTAACTTCTAAAGGACCACTGGGGCACTCAGGGATTATACTTTAGCTCTCAGCAAACAACTTTATTTAGATAAAAGGAAGTACCCTACCCTGATGGGTTAAAATGCAGCAAATCCAGTCTAATATGCATTTTGTTTATATGCTTTGTGTTATCACTATATATTACAAACTGTTACTAATTTTATCTGTTTTCCAGCAACAGGGTCTGGGTATGTGGGATCAGGTAATACAACGGTGCCCAAGTTAAGCCACAACAACCACAGTGACTCACCTGGCAGAGTCAACCACCTCTACCTCTCAACCACCAATCCCCCACTCAACAGTTCTGATGCACTCTGACCATACCTTTCTTAGTCAGAACTTTCAGCAGCAAAGTTAGCAATGAAATCCTAGTCCAGAATCATGGTATTGATTACTCCAGTTAAAGAACTAACAGAGTTATGAGCTTGGATACACAGGTAATAATCCAATGGAACTGAACTTTGTCAGTATAAAAATTTTATTTTCTGGCTACAACCAGATGACTGCATTCAACTTAGGGGAACACCCATTGTAATGAAGAGTTTATAAGCACTCTTCAATAACTCCATCAACATGATAACAACTTATGCATATTATTCTTACTGTTAGGAGATGCTTTATTCAGCACTGGAGAGTTCCCTCAAGCTGAAAGTATTAAAAATTACTCTTCACTTTCCCACCAGGTGAGGTTTAGAGGAGGAGAGGTAGTGCTCAGCAGAGAGAAAGTTAGAGGAGTTGAGAGGAGCTGCCCTCTTGCTTGTTGAGGAAGCAGGCTTCCTCAGACAGCTTTCATTTTTATGCTTAGTTTTTTGTTTTATGCATAATTTTATAGTGTGTCCTTGATGTAGTGTATGAATGTTAATGTTTGATGACTATTTCAGTTTGTGTTATCATTTTGTTATCAGTATACATGTATATATCTGTATATATTTTTAGGTATCCTTCTTCTGCTTTTACCCCTGTAATTTGGCATCAGTTACCTCTGTTGTTACACTGCCAAGATCTTAGTATAATCACTCAATCACTCAGTCTAAAATAGGAGATAACCCAATTGCTTCATGGTGCTGATGCTGCCCATGTAAAATTGTACTAGTCCCCCTTCCCCCCCAAATGATTTACATTAGAAAATCAAATCTAAACATCATTTGGTACTGTAAAAACCTCGTCAATTTTAAGTCATCCACATTTACATGGACTAACTTATGGAGAAAAATAAGCTGGTGTTAAGAGTGATCAGTGACAACACAAACAAATAAAGTCCATTTTCAGCTTCATTTTCTTGTCTTATTCCTTCCTTTGAACGTGAAAACGTTCATTATACAGTATTTCCAAAAGAAGAATCATTTGCCATTCCATTAGTCATGTTGTGGCAAGGTTAAAAATTACAAAATATTAAAGCTGGAATGAGTTGATTAGCTGGAGCATACAGGCACCTCCCAGCTGCTGCTTTCGTCAATGTCCTATCACCGATGTGTGTGGTCACTCATATCTGCCTTGTCATATCATATTCTTTATAAAGGCTCCAACATGCTTGCATGCATTGACCTTAGTCACCTAATGGTAGTTCTCCATACTGCTCGATATCTGGCAACCTCACTGTTTGGTCCCTTAAATGAGGCCACACTCTATGACATCATCACGGGTCTTCTTTGGTCTGCCCTTTGCAACCCTACCCTTGAGGTCCACATTTGTCACCCTCTGCACCCAACTGTCATCCTCTATCTCCTCAATGTGACCAAGAGGGCAGGATGGCTCAGTGGTAGGATGCCTGACTCAAGACTGAAGGGTCATGAGTTAACACCCTGCCCGGGTAGCTGTCCTACTGGGAGAGGTAGCGCTTTCCTATTATTTAGCAGGGCTATATGATCAATCAAGGTCTAGCACAGGGAATTCATTTCTCCATTTTTTTCAATGAGCCCAAGCCATCGCACTCTACTCATCCTCATCAGAACACCAATACAGTCCGATCCCATCATTCCTCTCAACTCTTCAATCGCAATTCTAGCACCCCCAGGCCTCACATTCAAGGACACCCCACACATCCATCTAATCAGTGTCATTTCTGTATGTATAAGCCTATGAATATCCTCTTCCCTTACTGTCTAGGTCCGGCAACCATAAGCATTACACTCCAAACACATGCCGCATACAAAGATCCCCTAGCACAGAGGGACAGCCCTCTCAATGTTAAGAGAGGCAACAGCTCCCTGAACTTTCTCCAACCACTCCTTACATTACCAAGAGAGAGAACTCCAGCCCCACCTCCAGCACATAAAATGTCCCTCAAATAACAGAACTCCTCCACATTCAAGAGACTCTCCAGCAACATCAGTTCTTTAATGCCTGACAATCTATACATGCTCTCCCCAATACACCACACACCCAAAATCAACATTATTTTGCAGTCAACCTCAAATACCACTACATTTCTTATGCACCCACTTATCACAAATACAGCATTATTATAATCTATTTTGGCTGGCTCTTATCACCAAGCATAACTGTTTTCAGCAAGGGAACAATCTCCTCAGTGTTATTGATTTAGTGTGTGAATGGTCAAGGGGCCTTCAAGACATAAGGTAACATGGTGGTGAGATGAGGGTGTAGAAGCTGCAATTATGGAGAAAAGAAGGCTTTTCCAGGAATGGAAGAGGGGTGGTCATAGAAAGGAATACTTGGCTGCTAAACATAAGGCTAGAAGGAGATCTAAAGGACAAATCAGATGAAGAGGGAAAACAGGGATATCATAGTTGAGAAGTGTGTAAAGAATGATGAAGGAAAGGTAGTGAACAATGAGGCTATTAAAGACACCTGGAAAGAGCATTATAACTGGTTGCTGAATGAGGAGTTTGACTGGAAGAGGAAAGGTTTGGAGTCAGTGGATCCCAGTGTTTGGCTCTTGGCCTTTGATTGATACTGCTACTCTGAGCAGGGCAATAGGCAGGATGCAGCTGGGGAAGGCAGCAGGTGTATCTGGATTGACTACTGAAATGCTGAAGATCTCTAGAGATACAGAAGTAGATATAGTTGCTGATTTGATAAAATTTTAGATGAACCTGTTGTCCCAGATGACTGGCTGATGAGTGTGATTGTAAGTGTGTACAGGGGAGAGGGTGATGCCCTGGAAAGAGGAAATTATAGAGACATAAAACTTTTGGACTAGATTGTGAAGGTAATTGAGAGTCCTGGAAGGTATGATTAGGGAAAGAGTGGATAGAGATGAAGTTTGAGTTTATGCCTGGCAAAAGGACCACAGATGCCATATTCACTGTTCAACAGCTTTGTGAAAAAAAAAATATAGGTAAGAAAACGGATCTGTACTTTGTTTTTGTTGATTTGGAGAGGGCTTTTGAAAGAGTCCCTAGGGAGGTGGGGAAGTGGGCAGTGAGAAGCTCGGGATCGAGGAGTGGCTTGTTAAAGTAGTTATAGCTATGTATGTGGGTGCTCACACCCAGATGGGCGTGAATGGAGATTTGAGTGACGACTTTTCCCATGAATGTTTGTGTGCATCAGGGGTCAGTCTTGAACCCCTTATTGTGTGTCATGGTGCTTGAAACTCTCTCACGTTACTTCTGAAATGGACTTCCATGGGAGATGTTGTATGCTGATAACTTGGTGTTGATAAAGAAGGGGGGGTGAAGGAAAGATTTAGGAAGTGAAGAGAAAGAAAAAGTTTGAGAGTAAATGCAAATGAATCAAAAGTGTGGATATTTAGGGCTGGTGGTTATGCTGACAAAGCAGAGGGGGTGTAGTCATGTTCAGTTTGCCACAAGGGTGTGGGAAGTAACTCCATCTTGTGCAGTATTTGTGATAAGTGGGTGCATACAAGATGTAGTGGTACTGGAGGTAAACTGTGAGATAATGCAGATTTTGTGTGTGCAGTGCGTCCGGGAGAGCATGTAGAAATTGTCAGGCGTGAATCTTGTTGGTGAGTCTCTTGAGTGTGTGGAAGAGTTTTATTATCTGGAAGACAATTTATGTGCTACATATATGGCTAGGGTATGGAGTGGTTGGAGGAAGTTCTGGCAGCTGTTGCCTCTCCTGACACTGAGGGCTCTCTCTCTCTCTCTCTCTGTGCTAAGGGATCTTTATATGCGGCATGTGTTACGAGTGTAATGTTGTTTGGTACTGAGACCTGAGCAGTAAAGAAGGAGAATACTTATAGGCTCAAATGTACAGCAATGGCAGTGATTAGATGAATGTGTAATGTGTCCTTAACTGTGGGGCCTGGGGGTGCTGGGTTTAAGACTGAAGAGTTGAGAGGAATGATGGGACTAGAGTGTGTTGGTGCTGTGATGAGGAGGGGTAGCTTGAGATGGTTTGGGCATCTGGAAAGGATGAGGGATGACAACTGGCTGTGAAAGACGAGAAGTGTGAACATCAGGGTGTAAAGTTATGAGAGGCATACCGAAAAAGACCTGGGACAAGGTAATAAAATGTGACCTCAGGATAAGGGACTAAACAGGGAGGCTGCCAGAGATCTAGCAGCATGGAGAGCCGCTATTAGATGACCAAGGCCATTGCATGCAAGCATACTGGAGTCTTATAAATGATACAATGCAACAATACAATGACAACATTGTGATTCCTACTCTAATGAATGAAAGGGAAGTTTGGACCCTGTGACAAGAAGACAAGTCAACCATGAGAGCAATGGAAATGAGTTATCTGAAAGAAGCATGTGGAGAGACAAACAGATAAATGACAACGTGAAGGAGTGCTGTGGTGTTGATTTGGATGTGACTAAAAGCATTGGGAGAAATAGAGATAAGTTGGCCATGTGAGCAGAATGGAGAGTAACAGAGTGACTTGAGGAGGGCATGTGAGTGATGTGTGATGTGGAGGGGGCAGAAGGACAGGGAGTTCAAGCATGAGATGGATGGATGGGATATAAGAAAAGATGGTGTGAGTTGGAACGAAGGTTAGCCTGATGCAGAGGACAGGGTGACATAAAGGCAATTTGTCTGTGGCCACCCCATCAGGGATTAAGGGTATCTGACTACTGATAGATTGATACTTAATGCAGGGAAACAACCATATGCCATGAGACAACAATACATTACACCCATACCCCGATATCCGGCAATGTTGTATACCAGCAGGAGTGTTCAGTCAGCGAGTATGTCGTATGTTGGATATCGAAGCAATTTTCCCCATATGATACTGAAGGAAAGCCAGAGATGCATTCCAGACCCAGACCCAAACTCTCATATATCTTACTCAGTCAATTGAGGATGACACAGAAGCACCATAGATAATGTTATTATCCTCATAAACAATGCCACTGCTAAAAAACGAGACAGCAAACATCACATGCAAGAAGGTAATATGGATGGGATATGCAGTGTGAGATGCTTCTGGGCAACTGGGAGGCAGGCAGCTGGCAACAAGCCAAGTGGGAGTGGGGGTGGATGAAGGGATGGGGAGGGAGACTAGCAGGGGTGGGGGAGGGGGAGGGGACTGGAGGGAGACAAGTGGGGGAGGGGGAGGGGACTGGAGGGAGACAAGTGGGGGTGGGGGAGAGTGGGAGGAGGATGGGGGGACAGGCAGGCAGCTGGCAGTGTGCCAAGCTGGGGTGGGGGAGGAAAACAAGCAGGGGTGAGGGAGGGAGACAAGCAGGGGTGGGGGAGGGAGACAAGTAGGGGTGCGAGAGGGTGGGGGGACAAGAAAGGAAACAAGAAGGCCAAACAGCCTTACTACCCACCCCCCTAGTCTCACTCACTCACTCTCTACTAAGTTCCCTATCCACACACACCGCAACCCTTGCACCCACAAACATACTCTTGCATTGCATTCAACAACTTACTTTTCCATCGAATTCAACAACTTCTCACCTACTATTCCCTGTCTATCTACGGTCATATACTTTCTTCAGATCCATGAAGGCAGCATGCAACTTCTTTCCCTTCTCTAGATATATTTCCACTAAGCATCTCAGAATGAATACCTGATCTACACAGCCTCTTCTCTTCCTAAAACCCCCTTGTCCCTCTCCAATTTATTCCACAGTTATTACCCAAACTATTAATAACGATCCTACCATAAACTTTTCCTATTACACTGATAAGACAAATACCCCTATAATTACCACACGGTTCTCTTCCTTTCTATAGGGGAACATTTGTACCTGACTTCCAATCCTGTGGACCCTACTTTCCTCCCAGGCCAATCTGCACATATTCAATATCCACTCAGTCACTAACCTTCCCCTGTATTTCAACATATCACCAAACACTTCATCAGTTCCTGGCACTTTCATCATTCTGGCTTTCTTCATTGTTTCTAATACTTCCATTCTACTGTTTTGATCTACTCGTTTCATTTTTTCATCTCGTTTTTTAAAGGCTCCAACATGCTTGCATGTGTCGGCCTTGGTCACCTAATGGTGGCTCTCCACGCTGCACGATCCATTGCAGCCTCCCTGTTCAGTCCCTTAACCCTGAGGTCACACTTAATGACCTCGTCCCATGTCTTTCTCGGTCTACCCCTCATAACCCCACCCTCAATATTAACACTTCTCACCTTCCTCACCCAATTATCATCCCCCATCCTCTCCACATGTCCAAACCATCTCAATCTACCTCTCCTCTTCACAACACCAATACACTCATCCTACCTCTCAACTCTTCCATCGTAAACCCAGCCCCTCCAGGCTTTAGACGCAGGGACGCACTGCACATCCACCTAATCATTGTCATTTCTGTATGTCTGAGCTGGTGAATATCTTCCTCCTTCACTGCCCAGGTCTCACTACCATACAGCATTACACTCCTAACACATGCTGAATACAAAGACCCCTTAGCACGTAGGGAGAGTCCTCTCAACGTCAGGAGAGGCAAGAGCTCCCTGAACTTCTTCCAACCACTTCTCACCCTAGCCACAGAGCTAGCTCCAGACCCACCTCCAGCACACAACATGTCTCCCAAATAACTAAACTCTTCCACACACTCAAGAGATTCACCAGCAAGTTCAATCCTTTCACGTCTGACAATCTTCACCTGCTCACCCCGACACACTGTACACATAAAATCAGCATTATCTCACAGTCTACATCTGATACCACTACATCTCTTATGCACCCATTTATCACACACACCGCGCAAGATGGAATTACTTCCCATGCCCTTGTGGCAAACTGCACATGGCCACTCTCCCTTGTCTTTGACAGTACCGCCACCAACCCTAGATATCATCACTTTTGTTTTATCTGCATTTACCCTTAAACCCTTGTGCCCCATACCATCTCTCCACTTCCTAAACCTTTCCTCCGCCTTCCTTTCGTTCTCTGCAATCAACACCAAATCATAAGCATACAACAACTCCCACGGGAGTCCGTTTCTAAAGTCACGTGAAAGGGCTTCAAGTACCATGATAAACAAAATGGGACTCAAGACTGACCCCTGATGCACACCAACATTCATGGAAAACTCATCACTCAAATCTCCATTCACTCTTACCTGGGTGTGAGCACCCACATACATAGCCATAACCACCCTAACTAGCAACTCCTCCAAGCCAAGCTTTCTCATTGCCCACTTCACCATCTCTCTAGGGATTCTGTCAAAGGCCTTTTCCAAATCAACAAAAACAAAATAAAGATCCCTTCTCCTACCGATGTATTTTTCCTGAAGCTGACGAACAATGAATATAGCATTAGTGGTCCCCCTACCTGCCATAAACCCAAACTGCATCTCATCAATATTCACTCTTTCTCTAATCATACCTTCTAAAACTCTCTCCATTACCTTCATTATCTGATCTAAAAGCTTTATACCTCTATAATTTCCTCTTTCCAGGGCATCACCCTTCCCTATATACACATTTACAATTACACTCTTCAGCCAATCATCTGGGACAACACACTCATAAATAATCCTATTTATCAGGTCAGTGACTAAACTCACCCCTATATCATCTGAGGTCTTCAACATTTCGGCAGTCAACCCAGACACACATGCTGCCTTCCCACCCACATCCTGCCTATTGCCTCACTCACAGTAGCAGTATCGATCAAAGGCCAAGGGCCAGACACTGGATCTGCTGGCTCTAAACCTTCCCTGTCCCAGTCAAACTCCTCATTCAACAACCGGATATAATGCTCTCTCCATGCATCTTTAATATCCTCACTGTTCACCACTACCCTTCCTTCATCATTCTTCACACACTGCTCACCTGTAATATCCCGATTATCCCTCTTCACTTGACCTGCCACCGTAAATATCATATTCTTCCTTTCCCCATGATTTAGGTTATCAGGTAAAAGTCTCTGTGACGCAGACTTTGCCCTGTATACCTCTCTTCTAGCCCTATGCTTGGCAGCCAAATATTCCTCTTTGCTACCACCCTTCTTCCATTCTTGGAAAAGCCTTCTTTTCTCCTTAACTGCAACTTCTACACCCTCATCCCACCACCAAGTTACTTTATGCCTTGGTGGTCCTCTTGTCCAACCGCATGTTACATCAGTAACTCTCAAGAAATTGTTCTTGAGGGCTCTGTACTGTTCATTAATGCCTCTGTCTACAGCTCCCTGTTCAGCCACCACTCTCCTCAACTCGCTATAGAAGGCATCCCTTACTGCTTGGTTTTTCAGCTTCCATATTTTCCTCCTAGGTACATAAGTCCTCTTTTTCATCACTTGTTCTTTAAGCACCATATCACAAATCAATAGTTTGTGCTGCTGCACACACTCCTCACCTCCTATAACTTTAACATCCCTCACTAATCTCCTATCGGCCCTCCTAACCAGAAAATAATCTATCTGACTGCTATTTCCCCCAGACTCATATGTAATTAACCTACTGTATCTTTTTCCAAAATATGTGTTGCACACAATCATGTCCGTTGCCTCCTCAAACTCGAGTATCCTTTCCCCTTCTTCATTCCTTAGACCATACGCACATCCCCCATGCACTCCTTCATAACCTTGTGCTGCTTCACCTACATGACCATTTAAGTCCCCTCCTAAAATCACTATCTCATCATCCTGCATACCACCCACTACACATATTAAATCATCCCAAAATCTATCTTTCTCTGCGTCATCCAATATTGCCTGTGGAGCATATGCCGATATAATCGCAGCTATCTTTCTACCCAACAGAATTTTCACTACCAATACCCTAATGCTTACTCTCAAAACATTCATAACATATTCCATCCATTTCTCCACAACCATCACACCAAAACCTCCATATCCGTCTGTCCCCCCCTGCCAAAACAACTTATAGCATCAGTCCTTCCAAACAATCTTTCTGGCTGATCCACCCCTGTACCAAACTTCCTGCAAACATGCCACATCCACCCATCTCCTACTGAATGCCTCAACGACTTCCCCCGCTCTTCTCCTCAAGCTTCCCGCATTCCATGAACCTACCCTCATCCCCATGGGTGATTTACTGTCCTCAGGCTTGCTTTGAAACTTATTTCGTTTTGTCATCTTCAGTATTAATAAAGGGGGACAGACATAGCACAGGCCCCACTCACTGCACAGTCCCAGGTCCAGGCAATGGATCTGGGACCCCTAGCCCACCAGCTTACCAGTGGCTGTGGTAGTGGCCTCGGGGCACCCTGCCAGGACAGCAACAGGGACACCCTCCAAGCGAGCCTTGACACTGCAACTATCCCGCCATTATACACCCACTGATACGGCAGCCTCCTGGGGCGCTACTCCCAGGTTCAGGCCCCTCTCTATTGGGCGGAAGCAGCAGCCTGGAAACCGCAATCCCCTGTACCCTCTAGCACAGGCCCGAGCCCCATCTCGCCCTGGACCCACGATCTATGCCGGCGGAACCCCCACCACGCTTCCCCCCAGAAGTCCACCACTAGGTAGCAGGGGCAAAGTTTTCTGGCCACATGCCCTTGCTGGCGCCAACCCCCATAACATAGTGGGATACGTTGTGTGAAATGTAAAGTGCATGTGGTGTGGTGCATAGATAGTTAGAGAAAATGTTTGGGAGAGTATGCTGGTCTACTCTCCATGTTACTGTCACACTGAAAAGGTCAGCAAAGGGGGATGGTTAGATAGCTAGTGAAACAAGAGCTCCAGCTCTCCCTATTACCAACATTCCCATATCCCTCGAGAGTACTACCCTGTTCGGACCGTGCTACGGCCTCCTCCTACTCTTTCTTACTATTCCCTTTTCTTTTCCCAGTCATTCCGAGCTGCTTATGCTCCTGCTGGCTACTTTCATTTTATATATTCAAGAATTCTTCAAATTGTTTTCTCCATCTACCAACTCTTTCTCCCTTCTCCACCAACACTTTGTCATTTTTATCTTTCACACTGCTACTACTTACTGTATCACCCTGTCTTATCTTCTTGACCTCCTTCTAAAACAGTTGTTATGTTCCCTCCTCTATACACTCAGATTTCTTCAAAATTCTTCATCCACTCTTTTCTTACTTTCTCTTAGTGCTTTTTTCATTTTTTTTTTGTTTTTCTGCATATTCTCGTAACTCTCTTTTCCATCTCCCCTTATCATCCATTCCTCTACTTCCCATCCAGTCATCATAAGCTTTCTTCTTCCCTGCCACAGCTCATTTCACCTCATCATTCCACCATGCCACTCCTTGCATCGCCTTATGTCTCCTCTTCACCCCACATACTGTCTCACATGCTGCATAGATTTCTTCTCTATATATCTTACACATGCCTTCCACCTGCTCCACCAGCTTCAGATCATATCTGCCTAGTTGCTCCTCTACTTGTCTTGTATTCTGCCTTTTTACCATCCACCTCCAGCCTTTCTGCTTTCCTTCCAAGAGTTGATTCCTCCTCTTTTTCTCTCTTGTTCCCCCAACACTTTTTCACCTCTGTCTTGGACACTACCATACAGTGGTCAAATACTTTACTACTCCAACCTCTATATGCCCTCTTGCCCAACACATATTTGCTCATTCACACAGACATAATCAATCACTGTCTTCTGCTCCTCCAACTCATCACCCACTCTTCTTATCATTCGTCATGTATATCTGTGGGCCATATTGTGCCTAAACAAGATACTGATTATTGCCAAGCCCTTCCCTTCACAAATGTATACCAGAATGCTACCATTTCCATCCACTTAGGCAGGTACACTGCACTCACCAACTGTACACCGCACTCACCAACCACCGCATCTACCCTGACATTCCTCACACTTCCATGCATATCTCCAATCAAAAACTCTCTCTCACTCCTCTTGAAACTTTTCCATGCATGCTTCCACTATCGTCCAAGCTCATCTTTCACTTCATTTGCCTGATTCTGTAGGGGCAAATACACAATCACTCACACTTGCATTCCCACTTACATTCTTACCTACACAAATCTGATATCTGACTGGTCCATATTCCCTTTTATTCTACTTCCACCTCTTGCATACAGTAATACATACACATTCCTTTGCTGTCTCATTCACATCTACTCCTGGACAAATATCCAATCCATACTTCCAGTTTATCACTTATCTTTCCATTTTGTCTCAGTAAGGCTATATATGACATCTTTTGCATCCCCAGGCACCTGAATAATCTTTCACATCACCATTCTCACCTCTCACATTACAAGTCACCAACCTTATCATGTCCCTTGTCCAATTTTAGGTCATCAACCATAGGTCCATCCAAGTCTGAGGCTTCTTTTTTGTATTTTTAGTCAGGGGATTTTATGGGGCAGGACATTAGCCCTATGCCAACCCATTCTGTCACATAGGGAACATATATGGATTGGTCATAAGGTTACCACCCAGTGTAGTAAATTATTTCCTGGCTTACAGAAAATCATTTGGCTTGTCACTCAATGCACAATCACCTAAAAGCAGACATCAAGTGAATGAATGATGGACAACCCTAACCACCAGTGTAAGATGCTTTCAACATTGTGGCTGCCACTCCAGACACATTCACAGCTTTCTCTGTTTTCATTTTATCAACTACCATAGCTGCAAAGCAAAGATCAATCAGTGCTCAGGGACCTAACACTTAACCAGTTCTCCCCACACCATCTTTATTCTATTTAGACTCTACATTCAGCAGCTGAGCGTAATGTTGTCTCCATGTATCTTTGATATCATCACTACTGAGTCCTTACCTAACTCATCATTCTTCACACGTTAATCAACACCAACATTCCTATTTCTTTCACTGTCATCTACCTTGAACTGGAAAGGGATGCTTTCATTTGGCAGCACTGATATAGCTACAAAGATCTGCTGCCCAGGTATATAAGCATCCCTCTCCGACCTATCCCTCAAAAGGAGGAAGGTACACTCCAGAAGGGCAACTTCAGCCTGCAATCCACTGGTTCATGTTTGGATGAGCCTGGGGCTGCTGCTGCCACTGCCGCCACCACCACCACCACCACCACCACCACCACCACTCTCCCTCTGTGAAGATCCAGTCCTAACATGGATTGATACATATACTGTACTGTGTATGGAAGACAAAGCAAAGGATATGAAATGTGGTCTGATGTACGGAATTAAAAACAACACTGCAAGATGTTATAGCATGGACAAAATAAAGAAAAAGACAATGACATGAAAAGTTTAAGAGTGATGGAATTAATACTATTAAAAAAAAGGAACTGATAGCAACTAAAAAGGAAAAAAGAGCCTGAGTATTTCACGGGGGATGGAGTATATGAGACTGAGAAAAGAATTGGTTGGGAAAACTCTATTTCCACCATTCTTTACTGTGGAGTTCCTTGAAGGAAGTGTGGCATCAAAAACAGATAAGTTTAAGGGTTGTTAATGTAACACAGCTACTTGCCACTATACAGGAAACACTCAGGTAATGCTGTTACCTGCTACTGGTAGGGTGCTGTGCAACCAAAAACATTACATGGATCTACTTGCTTCTGGCTATTCAGTCACTCAACCATTTTCTCATATACCTCTGCCAAAAGTGCAGATGCGGACAAAAGAAACAGAAATCACCTTTGCCTGAGCCAAAAAAAATTGGGCCATTTCTGGCTGATGAGCTACAGTGGGGATAGTGGTGGAACAGTATCAGGTGGGGCTAAGTGAGGGAAGGTGCTACCACTTCTCTACCCACTCCATTGTACATCATCAGCCAGAAATGACCCACTTCTTGTGTGCCCAGGCCAAGGAGGTGTCTGTTTCAATTGTCTGCATCTGTACCTCTCACACAATATCAGTACAGAAATGTCAGCAGAGAGCTGTTCTGCTGAATGTGTGAGAAAGCAAAGTATCAAAGCTAAGAAAGCAACAGAACTGGAGAAGATGAAGCATGAACACTAACGCCTCAACATTCATAATGGATACATTCTTCAAACTCTCACGAATGCTGAATTTCAGGAATAACCTGCTTGCTCTTGATATCTTATTTTCGTAGTTGTCACACCCTAGACAAGAGTTGCTGGGTATGGGCCACTTGGTTATATTCCCCTCATGTGTATCAGATGGCCTCCCACATAATGTGCAACCTTGAATTTGTCTTCTAAATTTAAAAAAGAAAATGAAGTATTAAGCATCATGTGATATTACTAATCTAAATAAAAAAATGAATAAAGACATGTGAAAGATTATTCAAAAGATCATCTGAAAGAAAATTACTGTACAGTATACAGGACACTTCACGTTGGAAAAGATCGGGTTCGTGCAAGGGTACAAGATGGGTGTATTTAACCCTACAGTTTGAAAAGTCAGACAAACAGCACATTATATTAACATCCTCTCTGTAATGAAGTTGAATATTGGGACAGAATTAACAGTTTCATAAGTTCATAAGTTCGCATTTTCAATATCTGTTCTCTACTGAACAATAAATCTGCATACAGTATGCTCCACAGGCTGGCTTGGATGATGCAGGAAAAGATAGAGTCTAGGATGACTTACTAGGTGTGTTAAGTGGTATAGGAGATGATTAGATTGTAGTTTTGGGAGGGGACTTAAATGGCCATGTAAGTGAAGCAGCTCAAGGATATGCAGGGATACACAGGGAATGCATATACAGCCTAAGGAATGAGGAAGGGGACAAGATACTAGAGTCTGGGGAGGCAATGAATATGATTGTGCAACATGCACTTCAGGAAAAGAGAGAGTAGGTTGACTACATACGATTCTGGGGGAAATAATAGCCAGCGAGACTATTTCCTGGTCAGGAGGGCTGAAAGGAGGTTGGTGAGGGATGTTAAAGTTATAGGAAGCGAAGAGTGTGTGCAGCAACACAGATTACTGATATGTGACATGGTGCTGAAGGAGCGGGTGATGAAGAAAAGGACCTATGCACCCAGGAGGAAAATATGATAGTTGAAAAACCATCTTTACCCATATCACCATGATCTAACATAGTTTAAAGACACAAGAAATGTTAATTTAATAACAAAAAATTACACTGGGGGTAGCCACACACCAAGTGGTAAGCTGATGGGCACTCTCACAGTGCTGCCATGGCTACTGGCTTTGTTTGCATCACTGCATACACAGTAAGACTTTGCTTTAATGGACTTGATTATACTGGACTTTGGATATAACAGTCCTCTTGACCCTACCAAACAATTTTAGCTATATACTGAACCACCCAGCCACCTATCAGGCAAATTTGTTAAAAGACTAAACTCAGGCCCAGTATATCACCTTACTTTTCATTAGTATCTATTGAAATGTGAGCCAAAATTTTTGTATTGCTTATTGATCTATTATATAACAAGGAACAGAGGCCAAACCCATACTATACTGATTTATTGATGTCTTATAACTTATCCTACATGGGGTACCTCATCACCAGCATCAGCCATTGCAAGTCCACTGCTGAATGAAGGCCTCCCCAGCCTTCTCCATGAATTCCTTGGCCGAGCCAAACTCTGCCATGTTTTCCCTGCAAATTCTCTATCTCATCTCTCTACCTCCTGTTTTGCCTTTTTCTGTCACGCTTACTATCTCTTGGAGTCTAGTCAGTCAGCCTCTTGTTCCATCGGTTATCCCTTATCCATGCTACATGGCCTGCCCACCTCCATTTCTGTTCTTTTATAACTTTTATAATGTCTATGACTTTAGTCTGTTTTCTCACCCAAGTTGATCTTTTCCTGTCTCTTAAAGTATTCCCAACACTGACCCTTCCATTGCCCTTTAAGATTGGGTTAGTTGATTTTCCATTGATTTTGTCAGTTTCCAGGTATCAGCTGTATGTCATAGCTGGAATTATACATTCGTTATATGTTTTTTGTTTCACACACATTGGCAAGTTACTTTTCATGATGTCTCAATGTTTACCGAAAGCTTCCCATCCAACTGTAATGAGTCTTTTTATTTTCCAATCATGGCCTTTTGTTAATTTTAGTATTTGCCCCAGGTAACTGTACTCCTCAACTTCTTCAAGAATTTCTTCACTTATTCTGCTAATGCTCTTTGGTGTATTTGGATTAAACATTACTTTAGTTTTACTCTGGTTCCTCTTTAGCTCTACTTTGAGACTTTCTCTGTTCAGGTCATTTAACATTTCTTGCAATGATAAGGACAATGTCATTTGCAAATCTTAAGTGGTTTAGCTTTCTCCATCTATGTTTACTCCTTTGTTCTCCCAGTCTAGCTTTCTGAAAAAACTTTCTAGGCATGCTGTAAATAATTTTGGTGAATTGTGTCTCCCTGATGAACGCCCTTCTCAATCTTAATTTTTTCCGAGTTTTTACATAATTTAACTGTGGCAGTTCCCACTTTATATATGTTTTTGTGCAGTTCTACAATGTTCTCATTTACTCCTTGTTCTCGTAATGAATTTATAATTGCTATGTGCTCCACTCAGTCAAAAGCCTTTTCGTAATCAACAAAACCTAAGCACAGTGGTTTATTATATTCTGCAGTTTTCTCAATTAGCTGATTCATTGTGTGTAGATGATCAGCAGTCAAAAACCCACTTCAGAATCCTGCCTGTTCACAGTTGGTTTTCTACCAAATTTGTTATTATTCTGTTCGTAAGGATTCTAGTGATGAGTTTGTAAATGACTGACAGTAAGCTAATGGGTCTATAGTTACTAAGATCTTTTGAGTCACCCTCTTTGTCTATCTATCTATCTATTGCCAGATGCCTTAATCCTGTACGGGGTGGCCACAAACAAACCGCCTCCATGTCGTCATGTCACCCGCCATTTCACTGCCTTGCTCCTAGCTCACACCCCCTTCTCTCATATGAGGTGCTCCGCATTAGAAGGGCGGCTCACGCCACCCCACCAAAAACGGAGATAATGTGGTACTGTATAGCACTATACTGAGGTGTTTACTTTTGTCTGGGAGTGGATGGGTGTCCCCTTGGCCTCTGTAAGTAGGGGTAAAAATCCACTGAAGGTAAACATTGCTCTCAACCATCGAGGCAGTTGGCACTCTGTTCTGAGCAAAATATTCCCAATTAGAAGGGCTACCCAACCAGTCTAAATAGTGTGGTAAGTGAGGGATGGGTAGCCCTTATAATGCGCAAATCTCCCTGTGAAAAATTCTGAATTAGAACGGTGGGGGCCCCAATAATCCATTTGCTTAATGTAGTGGTACTCTGTCTTTAGGGTACCTCTACATCGAGTGGCAAGCCAAATGATTTCCTGTAAACCAGGAAAGCATTTACAATGCTGGGTGGTAAACTTATAACCAACTGACACATGTTCCCTACATAACAGTAAGTGGGTTGGCAGAGGGTTAGTGCCCCTCCCCAGAAAACATCTAACTAAAAATACGAACAAGAAGCCACGGACCAGGACTGACTAAAAGTTGACAACTAAGGACCGAACAAAGGACATGATACAGATGGGGACGTGGAATGTAACGGTTGCAAATGATGAGGTGAAAGAGAGAGAGAGACTGTCCAGGTGCTTGAGGGTGCGAAAGTGGATGTATGAGTATTAACTGAAACTAAATGGAGAGGAGAGACTGAGACAATGGGAGTATGGATGGGTATATGTGCAGGAGTAGGTGAGAATGAGAGGGCAAAAGAAGGAGTGTGTATTGTTGTGAGTAACAGATGGAAGGAGAATATAAGGGAGTATGGATCAGTTGGCTCAAGGATTGTGTGGGTAAAATTGAAAGTTGGACTACAAACGTGGGCGACTGTGGGCATGTATGCGGCGAGGATTCGTGGGGTACTATGTTATTAAATATAATAATGAATAATGTGATGACGCAGTGGGTCAAAGAAGAGACACGGTTTCGAGGTGAGGACACACCAGCAAGGTTAGGTTTACTGTTCACCAAAGGACCCGATGTAATAGAATCATTGGAATATCTCTGTCCTTTGGGAAAAAGTGATCACGTGGTCATTGAGTTCCAGATGTTAATAGGAAACGTCGAGCCAAGAGATGAGCTTCATAGACAGGGAAGATACAACTTTGGCAAAGCAAATTTTACAGGATTGAGAAACTTTTTTGAAAATGCGGATTGGAGAAAATTCAGAGAAACAAGAGAGATACAGAGGAAGTGGGATATCTTTCTAGACCTCTATAATTTGGGAGTGGAAAAATTTGTACCAAGAGTAAGAGGGAAAGAAAACAGGAAAAAGGAGTGGTTTAATAGAAGGTGTATGATAGCCAAAAAAGAGAGAGATAAGGCGTGGAACAATTGGAGAAAGAGAGGTAACGACAGAACAAAGGAAGAATATAAAAGAACAAGAAACGAATACACAAGAATACGTAGGGAAGAAGAAAGGAATTTTGAAAAAGGTATAATTGACAAACGCAAGGATGAACCCAAACTGTTTTATAGATTTGTTAATGGCAAACTGAAACAAAAGGAAGGAATCACCAAGCTGAAAGTAGATGGAGAGGTCTTTAAGGATGCGGCAATGCAAGCAGAAATAATGAACAAACGTTTCCAGTCAGTTTTCACTAAAGAAAAGGAGCTTGTGGAAGGGGAGGGAGTGATTAGAAATGTTCCGGTGATGAAAGATATAAAAGTGGAGGTGCAGGAAGTGTATAAATTACTGGAAACTCAAGATGTAAGGAAAGCCCCAGGACCTGATGGAATTTCTAATTGGGTACTGAAGGAATGCAGAGAACAACTGGCGGATAAAATTCACAGCTTAATTGTATGCTCACTGGAAGAGGGGAAAGTGCCAAAAGAATGGAAGAGGGCAAATGTGGTACCAATTTACAAGGGAGGAAACAGGGAAGAACCCCTGAATTATAGACCAGTGTCTCTAACCAGCATGGTCGCAAAATTGTGTGAGAGAATCCTGAAAGACAGATGGATAAAATATCTGGAAGAGATGAATATTTTGGCTGAATGTCAGTTTGGATTCAGAAGTGGAAGGTCATGTGTTTCAAACTTGTTGAGCTTTTACTCAAGAGCGATTGATGTGGTACAGGAGAGAGATGGTTGGGTGGATTGTGTGTACTTAGACTTAGAGAAGGCCTTTGACAAGGTACCTCATAAGAGACTAATGTGGAAACTAGAATATATAGGAGGACTAAAGGGGAAACTTCTGGAATGGATGAGAGACTTTTTGAGAGACAGACAAATGAGGACAGTAATAAAGGAAAAGATGTCTGGATGGAGGGAAGTAACAAGTGGAGTCCCTCAAGGCTCAGTGTTGGCGCCAGTAATGTTCCTGATTTACGTAAATGATATGGTAGATGGAGTGAACAGTTATGCGAGTCTGTTTGCTGATGATGTAAAGATCTTGAGGAAGATAGAGGTTGAGGAGGATTGTAAAATACTGCAGGAGGATTTGGATAGGATACACAATTGGAGCCGGACGTGGGAAATGAAATTTAATGTAAAGAAATGTAAAATATTGGAAATGGGTAAAAGTAGCAGGAGACCATCACTGAATTATTTTTTGGGTAATGAATTAATCACAAAAAGGAGAGAAGAGAAAGATTTGGGAGTGCTGGTCCAAGATAGTTTGTCACCAGAAAAGCACATTAACAAGATAGTTGGAGAGACTTATAAGCTCTTGACTAACATAAGAGTAGCATTTCATTATATGGATGAGGAAATGATGAAAAAATTGATAGTGGCCATGATCCGCCCCAGGTTAGAATATGCAGCGGTAGTGTGGTGCCCACACAAAAAGAAAGATATAAACAAGATTGAGAGAATACAAAGAACAGCAACCAAGATGGTCCCCAGTCTGACAGACCTGTCATACAGAGAGAGGCTGGAAAAACTGGATTTGCCTTCGTTAGAGGAAAGGAGAAAGAGGGGAGACATGATTGCGGTGTTCAGGACCATGGTGGGAGTAGATAAAATTGACAAAGAAGATCTGTTTGTATGGGATAAGAGAGCAACAAGAGGACATGGAATGAAATTGAAAAAGTCAAGCTGCTTGAAGGATATCAAGAAATATAGCTTTCCTTACAGAAGTATAGACTTATGGAATAGCCTGGACAAAGAGATCGTCCAGTCTAAAAACTTAAACGAGTTTAAAGTTAAATTCGACTTACTGAGAAACAGCGACGGAAACCCACGAGCATAGTACATTCCGTGTATATCACAATTAGGTATATTCTTAAATATTTGAAACGACTTAGACAAAGAGGTGGTGCATGAGAAAAACATTCATGTGTGTAAAGGTAGACTTGATAAATGAGGATATGGAGACAGGACAACACGAGCATTGCTCAATTCCTGTATACTACAAATAGGTAAATACAAGATCGTGCAAGCAGAGTGAAAGAGGAGTTCTGGACAAATGTGGAAGTGTGCATTGAAAAGTTTGAAAGGAATGACAGAATGTTTTTGATTGGTGATATGAATGGTAAAGTAGGGAACATGTAGGGGATTGAGTAGTTGGTGAGTGGGGTGTGCAAAATGATCCACAGGTATGCATGGCGAGTGATGAGAAGGGTGGGTGGTGAATTGAATGAATGGAAGGCAATGATTGATTATGTGTGTGTGGATGAAAGGATGCAAAGGTGTGTAATGGATGCAAGAGCATATAGAGGTTGTGGGAGTGGACTTTCTGACCATCACTTGGTGGTGGTCAGAATCAAGGTCCAAGTAAAATGGAGAAATAGCAGAAGGAAGGACAGAAGGAAGGAGTAGATGCAAGGAGAATGGAAAGGTTACAAGACGATGAGAAAAATGCAGAATATAAGAGAGAAGTGGAGAAACGATTGGGTAAATATGAATTGGAGCAAATGGGAGATGTGGAAGGTGTGTGCAAGATATTCTCAGAAGAAATATGTGCAGCATGTGAAATGGTGTGTGGGGTGATGAGAAGATGAAAGGGGGTGCAAGGAACAGCGTGGTGGAATGAAGAGGTGAGACAGGCTGTGGCACAGGAAGAGAAAGCACATAATGAATGGATGAGAAATTGGGGTTTGGAATAAGTTGAGAGACGGAAGAGAGAGGTGAGATGATTAGTAAGAGAGAGTAAGAAAAGAGTGGATGAGGAATTTGGAAGGAATTTTAGTGGAAAATGGAGGGAATGTAGGAAAATGTTCTGGAAAGAGATAAAGAGAGTTAGACAGGGTGGCAGTGATGTTAGCAGGGGAGTGAAAGATAAAAATGGTAGATTACTAGTGGGGAAGGAAGAAAAAGTGAGCAGATTGAGAGAACACTTTTAGGAACTGTTGAACAGAGAATGAAAGTAATGCGAGTATAAGTGGCTGGGGAATGGCTGGGAGAAGGAGGGAGGTGAGACAGGAAGAAATCAGTAGGATGGAAGTTGTGGAAACAATGAAGAAAGTCAAAATGGGGAAAGCCCCAGGAATTGATGGAGTGTGTGGTGAAATGCTGAAGCATGGGGGAGAGATAGTAGTAGAATGGAGGTGGAAAATGTGCAGATTGGCCTGGGAGGAAGGTAGAGTCCCAGAGGATTGGAAGTCAGGTATAAATATTCCCTTGTACAAAGGGAAAGGGGAAAAAGAAGTGTGTGGTAATCATAGGGGCATTTGTCTTCTTGTGTAATGGGAAAAATGTATGGTAGGATACTTATTGAAAAATTTAGGGAAATAACAGAGGAATTAGTTGGAGAAGAACAGGGAGGCTTTAGGATGGGAAGGGGTTGTATAGATCAGATATTCATTCTTAGATCTTTAGTGGAAAAGTTTCTAGAGAAGGCAATGAAGTTGTATTCGGTCTTCATGGATTTGGAGAAAGCATATGACAGGGTGGATAGACAAGGATTGTGGAAAGAATTAAGAATATATGGAGGAGATGGGAAGCTGTTGAATGTTGTGAAGAGTATGTATGAGGGTGATAAGGCTACAGTGCATGGATAGTGAACTGAGTGAATTTTTCTGTTTGACAGTTGGGTTGAAACAAGGATGTGTCATGTCTCCATGGTTGTTCAATCTGCACATGGATGGGGTCATAAAACAGATACAAGGTAGGGAAGTGGATGTTGGAGTAGTCCTAGTGAGAGAGGGCAGTGTTTGGAAACTCCTTGTACTGTTGTTTGCAGATGATACTGTGTTGTTAAGTGAAAATGAAGGGGAGCTGCAAGGCTTGGTGGATGAGTTTGGGAGAGTGTGTAAGAAACGGAATCTAAACGTCATTGTCTTCGAGAGAAGTGAAGTCAGTGAATGTACAGTGAGGTTGGATGATGAGGAAATGGAAAATGTGAGTGCATTTAAGTACTTGGGTAGTGTGATGAGTAAGGATGGAAGAGTGGAGGGTGAAGGGCTTGAAAGAGCACAACAAGGAAGAAAAGTTGCTGGTTCCTTGAAAGCAGTGATAAGAAACAGGGAAGTGAGCATGGAAGTGAAAAAGTTACTACATGACAGTATTGTGATATCAACTCTAACTTATGGATGTGAAGCTTGGACGTTTTTGAAGGGACACAAGTCAAGAGTGAGAGCAGTGGAAATGAGTTATTTGAGTGGAGCCTGTGGAGTCACATGGAGAGACAGACTGATAAATAAGGATATAAAAAAGCGTTGTGGTGTGGATGTGGATGTGATGGGAAGTGTTAGGAGAAACACACTGAGGCGGTTTGGTCATGTGGAGAGGATGGAGAGTGAGAGACTGACGAGGAGAGTGTATGTGAGTGAGGTGGAGGGGAAGACAGGGAGGGGGAGGCAAAGGATGAGATGGAGGGATGGAGTGGAGAGGTATATGAGAGAGGGGGTGTGTGAGAAGGGGGGGGGGTGAGATGGAAGCAGGGCAGTGAAATGGTGGAGGACAGGGCAACGTGAAGGCGATTTGATTGTGGCCACCTCGTATGGGATTACGGCATCTGGCAATAGACAGATAGATAGATAGAACGGCAGCTGAACCTGTGAGCGTCTCCTCCCTCATGTGGGTGTGGCACCAGCCAATCAAGCACTCCGCTCCCATCACGTGACCATTCTCAGCCACTGGGAGCCCAGTATGTGGGCAGCCATGTTAGTCCCTTTTGTTTTGGCTCTCCCGGCAAACACAACTAGGACGCTCCGTACTTTTGTGCTTTTTTTCTGTGCATTTTGAGTGTTATGAGCACCTAACTTCACCAAAAATGTCACAACAGCGTGAAGAACATGAGGAAAGTGTTGCAGGGCCATCAGGTCCGGGCCAACTGAGTGGTGTTAGTGGTGACAGCGGTGCTACCCTAAGCAAACGTGCTCTCTATGGGGTAGTTGAGTCAGGGGAATCTAGCGACTCCGACCCCGACAACCCCATGTATGTGCCTGATTTAACTGATATTAGTGTCAATCCTCTCTCCCATGACAGTGATAGTGGTGACAGTGTGCTTGAAAGTGGTTTTGTTGGCACCACATGAAGTGGTGGTGGTGATGAAAGTGAAAGTGTAGGCCAGCGAGGCCATGCAGAAACACCAGGCAGGCCTAGTGGTGAGGGTGGCAGTGGCGTGGCACGTACCGAGAGGCGGGGCTGAGTAAGGTCAAGGAATTTTTCTTCATGGCAGCAAAATGTGGCAAAGAAATGGCGTAACCTTGATCTTGTGTACCCGAGCCATGCAACAAAGAAACATGTGCCTGCTAGACAAATTGGTGTTCCGTGCCCTAATGGCTGTTTCGCTAAGGTAGGGCGGGAGAATATCAAAAGTGTTTTTAAAAGTTTCTTGGCTGTGAGGGACTACAATGCCCAGAATGCGTATTTACAGTCTCTGATTCATGAGGAGCCTGTAAAATGTAAACAATCAGTCAAGGAAGTCATCCAGAGGCCAGTGCTCTATACATTTTGTGTTAAGGTGAACCAGAGGGATATTCCAGTGTGTAGGAAGGCCTTCATTTCCATTCACAGCCTCAGTGACAAGAAAGTGAGGCTATTGATTTTGAAAAGGAAAACATCCCCTCATGGCACACCAACTCTTGACAAGTGTGCCCTTCATACCTCTGGTAGGACCATAACTGGCGACCAGCTGAAATGTGTGCATGAGCACATACAAAGTATGTCTGTGACAGCTAGCCATTACTCATGAGCACATGCACCACACCGGAAATATCTTGAAAGTGGTGGCACCATAAGTAAGCTTTATAGCTGGTATGTTGTGTGGATGAACGAGAAGTACAGTGGTGAAGAGAAAGTATCTGAATGATTTTATCATGACACTTTTGTGGGGCAATATAATATAGTGTTCCAGGCCCCCAGAACAGACATTTGCAACACCTGTTCCAAATTCGAAACAATGATAACAAGTGCCTCAGGTGACCGGCCAAAATTGCGGACCTTGAGGCAAGTTTGGCGGAGCACCGGGCCATTGCACAGGTGCCACACAACGAACTCCACCAGAATGAAGAGGTGGCTGCAAGTGTGGAGAACACTGACCTGAAGGTGGTGTGCATTGACCTTCAACAAACTCTCCCATGCCCTCGTCTCTCAACCGGTATTGCCTACTACAAGCGCAAAATATGGGTGTATAACTTTTGTGTGTACGACCTATGTGAAAAGAAGGGAACAATGCTGGTGTGGGTGAGGCAACTGTGGGATTAGGATTGGACGAGATGGCTAGCTGTCTCCTGAAGTGGCTGGACAGGAAAATGGACCAGCAAAGGCAGGACTTTGTGCACCTGACATTTATTGTGACAATTGTGCAGGCCAAAATAAGAACATAAACATGCTGCTCATGGCATTGCAGCAGGTGCACAGGAAGTGTTTGTTCCAGATGGAATTTATTTTTATGAAAAGTGGCCACTCATACCTGTCCTGTGACCGAGCCTTTGGATCTATTGAAAAACGGATCTGGGAGGCAGAGTCAATTGCAACCCCCCAAGACTACACTGACATTATTCGCTCTGCTGTGAAGAATCAATCAGGACAACTTCTTCAATGTGAAGGCACTGCAAGACTTGGTTTCACAGCGGAGTACACTTGGGATTTCGCAGACATGTCAGCTGGTGGAGTCCCAGTCCTACCCCGAGGGGTACATAATAAAGAACGATTACAACCTGGAGGATGTGGCAGCTGACATTAAGAAAATCAGGCTCATGAAAGGCAGAGCTTGCAACGCTTCAACCTGGGGTCGGTGCAACTGGCCTGCAAGTACCCGAATGCCCGGCTGCTGTCAGGGGAAAAGTGCCAGGATTTGCATATTCTGGCATGGCTTCTTGGCGACCAGGTCAGGGTGTGGTTTACTGCTCTCCTCGACCACCAGGATCACCTGAGGCAGGCAGGTGGTTGCACTGAGGACGACAGACGAGGCACTGGATGATCCAGACGATATCGTCATGGATTATGCGCCTGTGAAATAGTGCCATGCCTCCATCATCATGCCTTCTGCCCCTACTGTTGACGACATGGACCTCTTAATGGATTTGCTTATGGAAGACGGATTTATAACAACACGACCTCATCTAATCTTCACCCACTGGTGAGTGTTCACTTAACTACTATCAATAATAATAATAATAATAGTAACAATAACAATGATCTAATAATAACAAAGATATGAGGAGTAGACTGTAGCACCAGTCAAGCAGGGCAGTACTCCCAAGGTGGATGGAAAGCTGATGACATGGAGAGCTCGAGCTCCCATTTCATCAGCCCTCGGGACTAGTTCTTGATCATCCCCTTTGCTGAAATTTTTCAGTATTTCAGTAACACAGAGAGTAGGCCAGCATGCTCTCCAGCAAAAGTTTCTCTAACTGTCAACACCAAACTACATACACAGTACACACTACACCTCCTTTTCAAAATTAAAAAAATGAAAATGGCGCACTTAAACCATGCCTCGGAGTCCCCACGGGGGGGGGAGACCATAAATGCCCCCACCATCCACCCCTTTCCCCGTGACGACTCTACAAGCTGCCTGGAATCATTGTCTGACTCTCTTCATCTTCATTTCTGCAACATTCGCTGCCTTTCCTCTAGCTTTCTCTCTGTTGAACACCACCTCTCCTCCTCTAAACCTCACCTTCCCTTTTTAACCGAGACTCAACTGTCTGAAGCAATTGACAGCAAACACTTTTCTGTATCCTCCTACTTTCTCTATATTCATTTCAAAGCCAAAGGTGACTGTTGTGAATATGTACGCAACGAGTTATCTTTCTCTCGTGTTCCTGAACTTGATTCTTCTGAATTCTCTACTCTCTGGCTTTGGCTCTCCTGTCTTTCTCTGACTATATCTACACTGTTTACTTATCCCCTAATTCTACTGACTATCAAAAATTCTTCGACTATCTTACTTCTACAATGGAACACATTCTGTCCATTTCTCCTTTCTCTGAAATCTCCATTCTAGGAGATTTCAATGTTCACTACCACCTTTGGTTCTCCTCTCCTTTCACTGATCCACCTGGTGAACAAGCCTACATCTTTTCTATCTTTAGCCCCTAACAGGCAGGCAACATTATGTAACGTCCGTGTGTGAGGAGGCAGGTGACGTTACGTAACGTCCAGCCATTTTCAGTCCTAAATTATTGGTGAAACTGGGTGATAAGGCAACCTTGTCACCGATTGTCCTGCCCTCTACTTTCCCAAGCCTTGCAACAAGTAAAACAGAATATACAATCATATATAAGATGTAGTGTTATAATTGTTCAAGTAAAACAGTACATACATACATAAGTTTTATTGTTATAATTGTTCAAGTAAAACAGAGAAAACATACATAAGATTTTGAAGGCAATGAATAGTGTAATGAATGCATAAATGATAAATGTGGTGTTCAGTGGTGAAGAAAAAGCAAATGAGAGAATAGTTTGCTAGCCTCACCCCTGGCACGCCTGGTGATAAGCTGCCTGCCCACCCTCCTCCCTCACTCCTCCCTCCTCCTCCCACAGCCAGCAGAGACGTGTTGCCATGTATGTAACACCTCTTGCCTTCGCTTTTTCATTCATTTTCATCAATTTATGCATGTTTAGGCTTATACCTTGATACTTTATTTTTCTTAAAATATGCCGCCCCACACGGTCGTATAATTGGTAAGTTGCCCGCCCATAAGAGGTTAATGACCTAGAGTAGCTTGTACAGCACCCTACCCGTATCCCTGACCGCCTTGGAGAAAGCTCCAACATAACTGACCTCTTCCTTACAACTGCTTACACTGTTAATCTTTTCTCTCCGTTGGGCTCCTCTGATCACAACCTTATTACCTTAACCTGTACTATCACTCCGGTACGGCCTGCGGACCTTCCAAAGACACGTCGACTGTGGAACTTTGGAGCTGCAGATTGGGAGGCCCTCAGGCTGTACTTCTTTATTTTCCCTGGAATGATTATTGCTTCCATGGCTGGGAGCCACCTGAGTGTGCCTTGCACATTACGTAGGCTATTCCCTTGGGCATGGAAGCATACATTCCTTTCTCTTATCCTTTGACTAATGCAAGAAAGCCTTGGTTTAATCACGCTTGTTCTAATGCTGTCCGCAACAAGGAGAGGGCTTACAAAAGGTACCAGAACCAACCCACCCCTAAATCACATATTTTTTATGTTTCTGCCAAGAATCGTGCTAAGTCTGTTCTTTGCTCTGCTAAAAATAATTTCATCCGTACAAAATGCTCTCAACTCTCCAACTCGAATTCTTCCTGCTCCTTGAGGCACCTTGCCAAAAACCTTTCTTACAACTTTACCTCATCATCCTTCCCTCCTCTTTTCTACTCTGATGGCTCTGCAGCTATTTCTTCTTCTGATAAAGCAGATCTCTTCGCTCAGACTTTCTCCTCCAATTCCACCTTAAACGATTCTGGTGCTGTTCCTCCATCGCATCCCCCCTCTGATTTCCTCATGGCTGACATTAAAATTTCTTCAACTGATGTATTTTCTGCCATCACTGGCCTCAATACTAACAAGGCATAAGGGCCTGATGAAGTCCCTCCTGTTGTCCTCAAGAACTGTGCTTCTGTGCTTACACCCTGCCTAAGTAAACTTTTTTGCCTTTGTCTGTCAACTTGTACCTTTCCTTCTTGCGGGAAGTTTCCTGTCATTCAGCCAGTCCCAAAGAAGGGAGACCATTCCCAACCCTCTAACTATTGTCCAATTGCTTTAACATCCTGTGTCTCAAAAGTTTTCGAGTCTCTTCTTAACAGAAGAATTTTAGAGCATCATTCCTATCACAACCTTCTTTCTGATCGTCTGTATGGGTTCTGCCAGGGATGCTCCACTGGCAATCTTCTCACCTACCTTTCAGACTCCTGGTCATCCTCCTTTTGGGACTTTGGCAAAAGCTTTGCCATTGCACTTGACATCTCAAAGGCTTTCGATTGAGTCTGGCATATATCTTTAATTTCCAAACTGCCCTCTTACAGTTTCTATCCTTCTATCTGTGCCTTCATCTACAGCTTCCTTTCTGGTCATTCTATAGCCTACTTCTCCTAGATCTATCAACAGTGGTGGTCCTCAGGGCTTTGTCCTAGCACCAACTCTCCTCCTTTTATTCATCAATGATCTAAACTGTACATCCAACCCTATCCACTAGTACGCTGGTGATTCCACCCTTCACCTTTCCATTCGGTTCCCGCAACGTCCATCCCAGCAGTTACTTCAACAAACAAGGGATGAGGCTGTGGCACTCCTAATGTCTGACTTGGCTCACATCTCTGACTACGGTAAAAAATAATCTTGTTGTTTTTAATGCATCAAAGACTCAGTTTTTACACCTATCAACCTGACAAAATCTTCCACAAGAGCACCTACTAATGTTTAATAATATCCAGCTTAATTCTGCATCATCCTTGAACATGCCTGGGGTTTCATTCACTTGGGATTTATCTTGGAAAGATCATGTTACATCTCTTGTAAAATCTGCTTCCAAGAGATTAGGTGTGCTAAGCTGACTCCATATCTTCTTTACCCTTGCACAGTTGTTGATTTCATACATGGGTTTCATACACCCCTGTGTAGAGTACAACTCTCATGTGTGGGGAGGCTCCCCACATACAGCTCTTCTCAGTAGGGTGGAGTCAAAAGACTATTCGTCTCATTAACTCTCCTCCTCTTACTGGCTCCATTCAACCTCTGTCTCTTCACCACACTGTTGCCTCTTTATCTCTTTTCTATCGCTACTTCCATGGTCACAAATCCTCTGAACTGTCTGCTTGCATCCTTCCACCTCTACAACAGGTAAGTAGCACCCATCTAGCAACAAACTCTCATCCCTTTTCTGTCCAACTCTCTAATGCAAGAGTTAACCGTTACTCTCAGTCCTTCATTCATGCAACAGGTCAACTCTGGAATTGTCTCCCTCTGTCTGTATTTCCTACTTCCTATGATCTCCAGTCTTTCGAACGCAGTCTGTATAGGCATCTCGAAATGAATGTATCTTGAATTTGGCTCTCTTTTGTATTGTTTTTTTTTTTTTTTTCTTGGATGGAACTGTTTTTGCAGGCTCCTAGCCTTTGGTTCCTTCTTCCTTCCATTAAAAAAAAAAAATACTCTTATATACGTATTATTCCTGATACCAGTCATTATCTGTAATATTACTCTGTTACCGATAATGATTGTTAGTAATAATACTGAAACTAATAGCAATATGTTTATTATTATTATTATTATTATTATGATTGTTAGGGGTGGCTAGGTTAGCAGCTCATTTTTCTTAATAGCAATAGTAAGTAATCCCTCCAATATCCGATGTCATAGAGCCAAAGGCATGTCCGGATAGTGATCCTGTCCAGATATTGGGCCCCAGCCTCCTGGACTTGTACTTATGGGCCCTAACTCAGAAAAACACCCATACAACTCCCTCTGGACATGCATTGCACCTATTTAAGATCCAAATTACACCAATAAGGGACATAAAAGACTGAAATAAATGCAAAAGAACCATAAAATGAGGTTTTAGAGGTGAGTTTATACAATATTAAACATTCTGGGTACTTACAAGTCCCTGGCTCCTGGACTGGTTTGAACCGCCAGTTTGCAGTCCACAGTTAATCCTCTGCACTCTAAATTCTAATTTCTTAACACTGCACAACACTGTAAATTCCTGTGTGTTCTAGTGGCAAGTTATTGCAGTTTAATCACTGTTTATTCACAAAAAACAAGCACCTGTGGCTTGCACTGCTATGAGCATCTGCTCTCGATCGGATTTAGGCTGTGACTGTTGATGATGGCGGGGTAACAGAGTTGCCAGATCACAACGGCCACATTACCAAATCCCTCAATTTTCATTACCATTTTTAATTTTCATTACCAAATTCGTAAAGCTAGCATCTATTCTTCACTAATTATATAAACAAGTGGAAATACATGTAATCACTCTTCTTATAATTAACAGCACATTGATTATTATCACGCTATATAGGCTACCAAATTAATCAGAAAGAGCAAACAATCCACCATCTTCATCCTGTGTATCCTCATACATGTGAAAAATCCATTTGGTAATGCATTATTCTGATTCATTACCAAACAAATTTTTCATTATCTAATTGGCCCACAATTGGTAATGAAAAATACCAAATGGCAACCCTGACGGTGGAGGGGGGAGGGGGGAGGGGGGAGGAGTGAATGGCTGAAGGGACCATGGTGTAACAGCTGTTCGGCGCCAGGCGGCAATTTCAAATTACGGATGGGAAAAAAGTCAGATTTGTTTTGAATTTTTTGCGTTTTTTGGCCCATTTTGGGAATATTAGATCCCGGGACGATTATGTCTAGTTTGTGGGGATGTTCGGATATTGGGCGTTCGGATATTAGAGGGATTACTGTATTAGCCTTTTTTATGCTTATTATTTCTGCCAACGTTTGGTTTATTAACATACAAAAGTACAGTGCATTCACTAACTGTATCCTCATTGGTCTGTTGTTGCCATTTGCAAATAATAAAATAATAGTATCGAAGAAAGTAATACCCCAAAATGACACATAAATGCAAAGAAACATTTTGCGAGTGTTGCAGGCACTTTGTATAACATCTACTTCAAGCATTACAGAAACACTGAAATTTTCTTATTAGCGACATTATAAAAATATGGCACGTATTATTAAAGGGTCTCATGATTATGAATTCTATTAAACGGTACGTGATAAACACATTGTGTCCTGCCTCTGCTATGCAATTATTAGTATCAGTACCAGAAGTACCCTTATTATTGTTGTTATTCATGTCCTAGCAATTTTATTAAAAGTTTTAGTATAACAGTGAAGGAAGCATTATTTTGGAACACAATAATTCGTGACAGAAAATGTCTGCTTGCCGCTAATACAATCAAGAGGTTCGTGGCGTGCGCGCTCGTGGCCTGTGGCATGATGATACAAGTGTTTTAGCGCGGGTGTCCCTTAGGCATTCTCACAATTTTCCCACCATTTTTTCACCGTATATTAGTGTTAATATCATTCATTTTGTGTTTATATTTAACAGTAAGCTTGAAATATCATTACCATGTACGTTAATCACTGAAAATGAAAACGCACTCAGAATTCAGTGTAACCTCCAAAACCGTAACACATGATGCAGGAAAAACTTAACAACTTTAGCCCCTCCTGTTTTGTGTATCATGATATAAAAAATTAATTAACACTATCATGGTTCTGAATCCCTCACGGTTATTTTGAGACCAAATTTAATGCCCTTGCATTAAAAATAACAAAGTTATGGTTGTTGGAAGTTGGTCGAACTTTGAGCACATTTTCTCATGTTTTTTATATTGGTGCGGACGTCCCTTCTAACGCGGAACACCTCATATTATATCTCTCCACTCCATCTCTCCATCTCATCCTTGGCCTCCACCTCACTCACATATACTTTCCTCACCAGTCTCTCACCCTCCATGCTCTTCACATGGCCAAACCACCTCAGTGTATTTCTCCTAACGCATCCTATCACATCCACATCTCCTTCACTTTTGTAAAATAAAATAACAACAGTCTTGCATTATACCATGTTTGGGGAATTTTCTTCTTTTCTATACACTGAGCAAATAAGTGGGTGAGCCTGTTTTGTATTTCTACTCCTGCATCCAACAATAAATCTGCTACTATTCCACCTTCTAGGGCCTTCCCTCTTTTCATATTTTTAAAAGAAATGTTTACTTCATCTGGTGTTACCTCAGGTATTTCACCTGTGTCAACTAAAATGTTATCTATTGGTACTATTGCTTTTGATGGGATGATTTTATACGTGTAGTGGGTGGTATGCGGAATGATGAGATCGGGATTTTGGGAGGGGACTTAAATGGTCATGTAGGTGAAGCAGCACAAGGTTATGAAGGAGTGCATGGGGGATGTGCGTATGGTGTAAGGAATGCAGAAGGGGAAAGGATACTCGAGTTTGGGGAGGCAACGGACATGAGTGTGTGCAACACATATTTTAGGAAAAGAGACAGTAGGTTAATTACGTATGAGTCTGGGGGAAATAGCAGTCAGATAGATTATTTTCTGGTTAGGAGGGCCAATAGGAGGTTAGTGAGGGATGTTAAAGTTATAGGAAGTGAGGAGTGTGTGCAGCAGCACAAACAATTGATTTGTGATATGGTGCTTAAAGAACAAGTGATGAAATTGAGGACTTATGTACCTAGGAGGAAAATATGGAAGCTGAAAAACCAAGTAGTAAGGAATGCCTTCTATAGCAAGTTGAGGAGAGTGGTGGCTGAACAGGGAGCTGTAGACAGAGGCATTAATGAACAGTACAGAGCCCTCAAGAACAATTTCTTGAGAGTTACTGATGTAACATGCGGTTGGACAAGAGGACCACCAAGACACAAAGTAACTTGATGGTGGGATGAGGGTGTAGAAGTTGCAGTTAAGGAGAAAAGAAGGCTTTTCCAAGAATGGAAGAAGGGTGGTAGCAAAGAGGAATATTTGGCTGCCAAGCATAGGGCTAGAAAAGAGGTATACAGGGCAAAGTCTGAGTCACAGAGACAATTACTTGATAACCTAAATCATGGGGAAAGGAAAAATATATTTAGGGTGGCAGGTCAGGTGAAGAGGGACAATCGGGATATTATAGGTGAGCAGTGTGTGAAGAATGATGAAGGAAGGGTAGTGGTGAACAGTGAGGATATTAAAGATGCATGGAGAGAGCATTATAACCGGTTGTTGAATGAGGAGTTTGACTGGGACAGGGAAGGTTTGGAGCCAGCAGATCCAGTGTCTGGCCCTTGGCCTTTGATTGATACTGCTACTGTGAGTGAGGCAATAGGCAGGATGTGGGTGGGGAAGGCAGCATGTGTGTCTGGGTTGACTGCCGAAATGTTGAAGGCCTCAGGCAATATAGGGGTGAGTTTAGTCACTGACCTGATAAATAGGATTATTTATGAGTGTGTTGTCCCAGACGATTGGCTGAAGAGTGTAATTGTAAATGTGTATATAGGGAAGGGTGATGCCCTGGAAAGAGGAAATTATAGAGGTATAAAGCTTTTAGATCAGATAATGAAGGTAATGGAGAGAGTTTTAGAAGGTATGATTAGAGAAAGAGTGAATATTGATGAGATGCAGTTTGGGTTTATGCCAGGTAGGGGGACCACTGATGCCATATTCATTGTTCGACAGCTTCAGGAAAAATATATTGGTAGGAGAAGGGATCTTTATTTTGTTTTTGTTGATTTGGAAAAGGCCTTTGACAGAGTCCCTAGAGAGATGGTGAAGTGGGCAATGAGAAAGCTTGGCTTGGAGGAGTGGCTGGTTAGGGTGGTTATGGCCATGTATGTGGGTGCTCACACCCAGATGAGAGTGAATGGAGATTTGAGTGATGAGTTTTCCGTGAATGTTGGTGTGCATCAGGGGTCAGTCTTGAGTCCCATGTTGTTTATCATGGTACTTGAAGCCCTTTCACATGACTTTAGAAACGGACTCTCGTGGGAGTTGTTGTATGCTTATGATTTGGTGCTGATTGCAGAGAACGAAAGGGAGGCGGAGGAAAGGTTTAGGAAGTGGAGAGATGGTATGGAGCAAAAGGGTTTAAGGGTAAATGCAGATAAAACAAAAGTGATGATATCTAGGGTTGGTGGCGGTACTGTCAAAGACGAGGGAGAGTGGCCAGGTGCAGTTTGCCACAAGGGCGTGGGAAGTAATTCCATCTTGTGCGGTGTGTGTGATAAATGGGTGCATAAGAGATGTAGTGGTATCAGAGGTAGACTGCGAGATAATGCTGATTTTATGTGTACGGCGTGCCGGGGTGAGCAGGTTGAGATTGTCAGACGTGAAAGGATTGAACTTGCTGGTGAATCTCTTGAGTGTGTGGAAGAGTTTCATTATTTGGGAGACATGTTGTGTGCTGGAGGTGGGTCTGGAGCTAGCTCTGTGGCTAGGGTGAGAAGTGGTTGGAAGAAGTTCAGGGAGCTCTTGCCTCTCCTGACGTTGAGAGGGCTCTCCCTACGTGCTAAGGGGTCTTTGTATGCAGCATGTTAGGAGTGTAATGCTGTATGGTAGTGAGACCTGGGCAGTGAAGGAGGAAGATATTTGCCGGCTCAGACGTACAGAAATGACAATGATTAGGTGGATGTGCAGTGCGTCCATGCGTCCGAGGCCTGGAGAGGCTGGGTTTACGATGGAAGAGTTGAGAGGTAGGATGGGACTGGAGTGTACTGGTGTTGTGATGAGGAGAGGTAGATTGAGGTGGTTTGGACATGTGGAGAGGATGGGGGATGATAATTGGGTGAGGAAGGTGAGAAGTGTTAATACTGGGGGTGGGGTTATGAGGGGTAGACCGAGAAAGACATGGGACGAGGTCATTAAGTGTGACCTTAGGGTTAAGGGACTGAACAGGGAGGCTGCAGTGGATTGTGCAGCGTGGAGAGCCGCCATTAGGTGACCAAGACTGACACATGCAAGCATGTTGGAGCCTTTAAAAACGAAAACGAAAACGAAACGCATACAGTTCTTCGTAAAATTCTTCAGCTCCCTTTACCATCTCATCTCTGCATTTAATGGCTTCACTGTTTTTATATTTTAGTGATATAACTTGTTCCTTTCCTATTGCCATTTTACCACAGACCTGTTTCAGATTTTTTCCTTTTTTGATGTTTTTTTTTTAATCTGATCCACGTTTTTCATTCTTTCTTTGTCATTTGTTGATTAGCTCTACTCATTCTATTTCATCTTTCTTTGTTTTTACTTCCATTTCCTTTCCTCTTTTCATAAGCTCAAGTGTCTATTTCGAATACTTGTTGGTTTTGGTTGTATTAGCTTTCCCCACTACCTCCAATGATTCTCTTAAGAATTTTGTTTGTCTATCATGGGGTACCTACCAGACCATTTTTTATATATAAAGACCCTTGGTCCGGTATTGCGGGTCCCTATTGGATGTCTTATATAACAAACTATCGGATAAACCATCCACCTTTTTCCTCAATTAGTCCATTATAACGAGGTCTCATCAGACAGCAATTTTTGTGAATCTGTATGTTACATCACCTTCTATGGACCAAGGCAACTTCACCTTACATTTTTATCTTGATGAACTCCCTGTGAGATGGCACAGAGAATTCTGAAGGCTTGAACAATGAGTGAATGGATGATGATGATGATGATGATAAAAGACCTTTTGGGTGGTGGAATTCAACAGATTTAATCTCCACTCAGTATTGACAAAGTCTGCTAGACTGATACAAAAAGTAACACTGGGAAGAGAAGGTCTGTAGCAGCTTGTACAGATGGCCATGATTTATGCCTCAAAAGAGAGCTATGAGCTATGCCTTAAGCTTGTAAACCCTTGTAAAAATAATGAAGAACAGGATGATGATGGTAATTATAAAGATGATATTACTACATCAAAACTATCAGTGTCTGCCTACCACTATCTCTAAAATAAAATTTAGACATTTGTTATGACAGCTCAGACATACAAAGACAATTTGAGGCCCTGCATGGAATATGATACACAAGCACCATCCCCCTAAAAATCAAGATATTGTAATGCTATCCCAAACTCCCTCAAAGCATGTGCTTTCACATGGAGGTGGTGGATGTTATGAAACACCACTGACCACAAGGCTGGAGAGCCATGAAAACAAACATCATTTTTGACAAAGCATACTCAACCTGCATTTGGAAAAAACATTAGAAGTGTATGATACTCTAACGCCAAAACATTGTACACATGCGACGCGACTCGGCTGAAACATGCATGGGATTTGGTTACCCAGTGCCCGAGACACACCTGCGTAGCCACGTCTGCAGCCAGTGCATGTGCTGATAACAGTGGCTCCTGGTCTCATCCCCAGTCTGTGTACATCGCTAAGAGCATTGTCTGTGATCTTTTATTTTGTATTATTTACTAACTTCACTCTCATCTTAAATGCCATGACTAACTTGCCTAGCCCCGGGTTCCTACGCTCTGCTATGGGGTGACATAGGATTGGATGATAGATGGATGGATGGATTTACTAATTCTGTCAATAAAGTTAATCATTTTTTGCAACATTGTTTTTTATACCAACAATGTTTTTAAGTTGTATTTACAGTCTTCTTCTTACTATTATTATGTTTTTTGTTTTTATTGCGTTAATATTGCACTGTCTCCATCCAGGGCAATCCCGTGGTATAGAAACCTTTCTTGTTGGGCTGTGTTTACTATCATCGTACAGTGATAAAAGACGTGCCATTATTATCATCGTATCATGAAAATAGTATGTCTTGTGGAGTGTCTACAGAGAGTCCTCATTACCCTTGAACTATTTAAAGGCTTGTTAGAAAATAGTATGTCTTGTGGAGTGTCTACAGAGAGTCCTCATTACCCTTGAACTATTTAAAGGCTTGTTAGAGAAGTCTACCACCATACCTTGATAATACAGATAACATTATGTTCACCTTGTGGGAATTATGACAATACCATTGTTGATCACAGTCCAGTGATTATACCGACACCTGTATTATCACCGCATGGTGATAATAGTAAAACATAAGGAACTCTCTAGCTATAGGCCTATGATACTAGTTTATGAGATATTTCTGTGTTAAGATTGCACAATTGCAGGCAACATAAAACCGTGGTCTAATACTTTTTTAAATTAATGGGAAAAGTATATAAAATAATAGTTTCTTTACTAAAAAGTTTTCGGATACTGCAGAGACATTCAGCTTTAAAATGTGCAAACAGCATCATCCAAGCTAAAATAGTTTTGGCGCTACTGCTCATCAAATGTTAAAAAACTTTGACCCTATTTTTTTTTGGCACTTTTTAAAATGGCGCTTGTGTATCATACTCTGTGCAAGGCCTCATTTGCTAATAATGCAAGACATACATCCATAAAAATACAGTATATGCAGTCACACAGGACTGTCTATATCCCTGGATTCTTTACAAACTTATTTCTATTTGGTTTGCAGAGTGCATAGCAATCACTCTGCAACAATGAAAAAGATATAAGTTTTATTTTATAAATTATCCTTACATATTTTAATACCTATATTATTCAGTCAGATCAAAAATATTTTGGATTTTCTGGGATACTAAATATATCTAATTCACTACAGTATTCCAACACTGAGATGATTGTTATACTCTTTTCCAACAAATTCAAACCTAATATCCAATATATTAAACCACAATAATTCAAATACAGTAGAAGTAATGAAACTCTATTCACCAGAGTACAGCTGCTCATACTGCTTCTAGGTGTGAGAGATCTGGTATCTGGCCCAGCAGGTAAAGAATGTAAAGCATGCGCTTCAGCACCCACATTCTCACAGCCTCTTTCCTGAAACAGTCATAAATTATGAGTTAGTTTTATAAAATACAGCATGTATGATATATATATATATATATACAGTACATCCCCCTAGTACGCGCCTATATGGGCGGCAGAGGACGTTGCGTACTAGGAATTCGCGTACTGTGAATACATAACCTTATGGGAAAATTACATATGGTCGGCACCCCCCTTCATGGGCAACCCTTGAGACACCCTTCAGACCTAAGTATTGTACTATACAGGGAAATTATCTAAGACATATTACCTACGATAATGGAGGGATAGGGGGAGGTAGGAAGTGGGTGTAAAGAGGGAGTAGGTGAGAGGAGGAATGGTGAAAGGGGGAGATGTTGAGTGCAGAGGGAGGGGGGAGGAGAAGCTGTGGGAGAGTGGGAGTGGGGATGAGAGTGAATGGTGAAAGGGAATGATGGAACATGGAAAGTGAAAGAGAGAAAAAGGAAGCAAGAAAATGGCTTTACTAGGTAAATCAACAAGGATATGGCTTAACTAAACCAACACGAATATGGCTGCTCACCTTTACCCATTATCGCTTCTTGGGGGGGGGCAATGTTGCATACTCGTGGTAACCCCCGGATTTGGGCCACTCTTCGCTGCCCGTCTCGCTTACAAGGAGTTCAATTTGTGTACTAATAAAAAAATACACTAAAATAAAAAGAAAATAGGTCCTCGCGTACAAGGGGAATCGCGTACTCGGAACTCGTGTACTGTGGGGTTGTACTATATATATATATATATATATATATATATATATATATATAATGTATATATATACAGTGAACCTCTTTGGTCCGGACCCCTTTAATCCAGATTTCTGTTAATTCAGACAAAATTTATAAATAATAAGCTCCAAAAATATGTTGAAAGTAATTCTAAAGTCATTTTCAGTATCGGCGCGGAAAGCAATCGTCATTCGTTTAGTCTCGGATCATGCTAGGTCGCAACATGGGCGCCTGTTTAAACACATGCTAGCATTCGTTCCATCAACTAGTTCACCAACCATTTAAATTTTTACGCTGTATTTCAAAAGTTAATCCTCCTTATCATGCCCCTTAATGCAAGTGTAGCTTCTGCATTGAATAAAGGTGTTAAAAGGAGGAGTTTGCTTACACAAAAATGGGTCAGAATATTCTGCAGTGTTTAGTGATTACTGTAGGTTATTTTTTGTACTTAAATGTGCTTTACTTGTACATCAAACATTAGCTTCTTGCCTATATGGGCATTATCAATATGCCAAAGATGACAATGTATTTTTTGCCTACATAACTCTTATTTTTATTCCAAATATTACAGTTAATTAATTAATTTATTTTTTTGTCTACACGGGCCTTAGTCACTTACTACAATTTAAAATGTAAGCTAGTTTCTTGTCACGGCCTTACCTGTAAATTATGCAATACAAAACTATCGTACATGATTAGTTTTGTTATTTTAGTATTCTTTCATCTTTTGCAGTTACGTAGGGTTGACATATGCCACATATGTTAATAATTAACAAACATACCGTATGTAGATAGTTTTTGGTATGAACTGGAGATTAACCTGATGCTCCGGACAATCTGCTAATTCGGACAACCCTTCCCCCAATATAGTCCGAATGAGAGAGGTTCTACTGTGTGTATATATATATATATATATATATATATATATATATATATATATACATATATATATATATATATATATATATATATATATATATATATATACATATATATATATATATATATATATATATATATATATATATATATATATATATATAAATTATATATATATATATATATATATATATATATATATACTGTATATATATATATATATATGAATTATATATATATATATATATATATATATATATATATATATATATATATATATATATATATATACAGTACCCTCGCGTCCAGCACGCGTTAGTCCAGCACGATTCGAGTCCAGCATGGTGAGCAATTAATTAGTATTATTTAATACAATTTAATTACTGCAACACGAGTGTGTTAGCATAACACACACAGAGCTCCGAGAAGTGGGCCCAATCCGCAGAGTTCACTCTAGCATGATCACCCCCGGTCCAACACGACCAGACTGGACATTCCCATGATGACGATAGCCAATGAAAAACTTCTGATCAAGTAGCCTTCCCCGCCCGCTATCGTGACGTGATCGTGATGCCGCCCAATTAAAAACGCTTCTGCTGTCACGTGATGTTTTGTTTACATTTCTCCCGCCACAGAGCCACTCAGTCGCATAATTGCACTGGAAGGTGTTTTTTCTTGCTGCATTTTCTGCCCTTGTTACTGCATTTTACCCTGTTCACGATGCCTAGGAAGCCTTCTGAGAACCCCAAGAAGCGTCGGCACCTCCCTCAGGCCACCAAGCTACAAAGCATTGAGAGGAAGAAGAAAGGGGAAAGGAAAGTTGACACTGCCAATGCCTACGACATGAATGAAGCCAACGTGATCATAATAAAAAACTAAGACAAGATCCTGGCAGCCGAAGGCTATCACACGGCACTTCATACCAGATTTGCCGAGAATACGATGGTAAATCAGAACGGTAACGTGGTAAAATTGCCGACGATACCACGGGCATTTGGAATTCATCTGGATGGATTCCTCTCGAGATACAAAGGGCAAAACAGTGTGACCAAAACCCAGGCGACTCGACAGAGAATGTATCGTACTACAGCATTGAACATTTAGCCTGACACTGAATACATATTAATATTTTAGAATAAATATCAATCGTTTTGAAACTCTTCTCAACGGCGTGTGTACCAGTTTATAAACAAAGTTGCTTCTCCTTATTCTCTACCGAGTCAGCGACAGCAATCACTTTCCACAGTCACGAGACGGGGCTCTGGCAACAGTGTGAGAAGCATGCACTTTGCCGAGGATTACAGTGCTAGGACAGGTAGAAGCAGGACCTTCCATGGCTGTGGACGAAGATAGTGATTCTGAGTGTGATTTTGAAGGATTTATGAGGGAGGTTTGATTTCGAAGGATTTATGAGGGAAGTTGAGGAGGAGCAACAGCCCTTACCCGCTAGTGATGCCAGCATCCATCCTCCGGGGACCCAATAGGACTAACTACAGCCTTGGATACCACCTTCCATTCCCAGCAAGCCCACCAACACTATCCTAAAAGGTTAGTTATCATTCATAGCACAGTACCAATTATTATAATTACAATAGTACCAATATATGTATAGGTATATGGTAGGTATTTAGGGTGACTTTTCCAAGGGTTGCTGACATAATTCATTTTTCCCCAGAAGCTCTATTGTTAGTCCAACACGTTTTTGGTCCAACACGTGACCCATGCATGACAATATTACCATGCTGGATGCGAAGGTACTCTGTATATGTATATATATATATATATATATATATATATATATATATACATATATATACAGTAATCACTCTAATATCCGGATGCCCAATAACTGAACATCCCCACTAACCGAACCTTATCGTCCTGGGATCAAACATTCCCAAAATGGTCCGAAAATCCAAAAAAATAAAAAATAAAAAATCGATTTTTTGCCGTCCGTAATTTGAACTTGCCGCGCGCGCCGCGTGAGAGCATTGTTTTGGTTCGTCATTCCTCCGACGTCCGATAGAGCGCCGCTGCATCCTCCCCACTTCCCGCCTGTCTCTCACCGCGACTGGACCTACGCTCTTCGCCATGGCTGCCCACGTGCTCGCTTTTGTGGTGGTGCCGTACTTGCTGCAAGGCCTCCTGCTACTCTCTGCCCTCCTCTTAGTGTGTGTGATGATGGCCCCGCCTCCTGAGAAAAGGAAGAGAGTGGTGTTGACTCTGGAGAAGAAACGGGAGATATTGGAGAAAGTTGATGCGGGTTGGTCTTCTTCACGCATTCTCCGCGAGTTCAACCTGGCCTGGTCGACTTTGTTCGATATCAAGCGCTCCCGAGACAAGCTCATGCAGTACACGGCTGACTTCTCGTCGAGAAGCAAGCGCAACGTGGAGAGGAAGGTTATGTTTACCCCCAAGTATGCAGAAATCGACTGATCCACGTTGATTTGGTATCGACAGCAACGTGCAGCTGGTGTGATGGTACGTGGAACGGAGCTGAAGGCTGCTGCTGAGAAGTTTGCAAGGCTTTACGACGCCCTAGACTTCAAGGCATCCGAGGGTTGGCTCTTCGCGTTCAAGTTGCGACATGGCCTTACTAACCGTAAAGCACATGGCGAAGCATTGGACGCTAACGAGGATGGAGTGGACGAGTTTCGGCACAAGGTGAAAGGCTTGATCGACAGGGAGGGCCTCACTCTTGGTCAAGTCTATAACGTTGACGAAACTGGCCTATTCTATCGCTCGGTGCCAACGAACACTCTAGCCGATGAGACGGAGAAGCGTGTACCTGGCCGCAAGCTTTCTAAGGAACGGATATCTGCTGTGTGTTGTGCCAATGCTAACGGCATGCACCGGCTTAAGCCCGTTATTGTTGGCCGTGCAAAGCAGCCTCGGTGCCTTCGTGGGGTGATGGATGTCCTTCCTGTCGTATGGTACCATTCTTTGAAAGCATGGTTCACAGCTGTGATTTTCAAAGACTGGTTTCACCGTCACTTCGTCAAGGAGGTCATCCAGTACCAGACGAAGACACTGGGAATTCCTCGCCACCAGGTAAAGGCTCTCCTTCTCCTCGACAATGCACCTGCCCACCCGTGCGACAAGGACTTGGTTGCTGAGAATGGCCGTATTAGGTGCATGTTTCTGCCACCTAATACGACTGCTCTCATCCAACCAATGGACCAAGGAGTGATCGTGGCAACAAAGCGCCTGTACCGTCGGAAGTTCCTGGACGAGGTGATGGTTGTTCTCGAGGACGAGGACGAGCGCAGGGATGGACGTGACACTCAAGGCAAGCGGACTTTGGAAAACCTTCGCCGCTACAACATCAAGTCTGCGCTGTACAACTGGGCTAGTGCATGGAAGGAAGTCCCTGTGAAAACTCTTGAAAATGGTTGGTCTCGTCTGCTTCTCGGAACAGATGTGGAGTACGATTTCCTAGGGTTTGACGTGGATGACTTCCATGCACGGCTACGTACGGACGGCGACGATGTTGATGTGGACGATGTTCATGAGTGGTTGGACGACGACGAGGGCGATCCTGGGTATCAGACGTTGTCTGATATTGAGATCGCGTCTTCGGTTGCTGGTGTCAGTCCCGAACTTGAAGATTCCGGCAGCCGAGGCGATGATGATGCGGACTCCTCTCAGCAGGACACTACTCCAGCCATCCCCAAGCTAAGCGCACTCCGGGAACATCTAGAGTTCGTCCTAGACTACCTGGAACACCCGGACTGCGACAGGGAGATGGGGCCCTTGGGACTCGTGGAGGAAGTGCGTGCTTTCCGGCAGCGCATCATCAATCGCCAGAATCGTCGGTCCTTGCGTCAGTCAATGATTGACAATTTTTTCAGGCCCGTGACCCCCGCTGTGCCAAGCCCTGGTTCCACTCCATTGCCTCCCCAAGACAGGCCCTCATGCTCCGAGCCACAGCCCAGCACATCACCTACAGTGGAGTCACCGCTCGATGTGAGTTTGCGGCTATCTTCAGAGTCTTCTGTAGTCGGTACGCCATCACCACGACCCAGCGATGCACCCCTTGGTCGCCTGCCAGTGATACTCTCGGACTCTGACAGTGAATAAACAGCAAGAATTTCTCCACTAGACTACACGGGAATTTTGAGTGTTGTGCAGTGAAAAAAACGTTGTGTTGTGTTAAGGTTTTAGAGTTGAGAGAAAAAACTCAGTGGAAACTAAATTTAACGCAAAAAGACTTCTTTGTTTTGCCTTTTGAAATTGGGAAAAAAATGGGAAAAGTTAATGTGCAACACTAAGTTACAATGGAGCATTATTTGGACAAAAGTGAACAATGTGAAGAGAACGGACTTCTGTGTGTTATTGACTAAGTTCAGTACAAGATTTCAGGAAGAGTGTACTGCAAGTGCTTCAGGAAATCGTTCTTACTGTCAGAGTCCGAGAGGAGGCGGTTATTCATCGAGGTGGCCAGGGACTTGCTGTAAGTAGCCAGAATGTTTCATACTGTACTTTTTTCCATACCATACTTACCAGAATGTGTCATACTGTACTTTTTTCCATACTATACTTACCTCATGCATGTGCAGTAGGAATGTGTTTTTCAGAGTTAGGTTCGGTTAGAGTCCATAAGTACCAGAATGTTTATTAATGTATGAACATACTTCTAAACCCACATTTTATGTTTCTTTTGCATTTATTTCAGTCATTTATGTGCCTTATTGGTGTGATTTGGGTGTTAAATAGGTGCTATGCATGTCCGGAGGGAGTTGTATAGGTGTTTCTCTGAGTTAGGGTCCATAAGTACAAGTCCATAAGCTGGGGCCCAATATCCGGACGAAACCAATATCCGAACCTACCGATAGCTCTATTGATCCGGATATTGGAGGGGTTACTGTATATATATATATATATATATATATATATATAGATAGATAGATATATATATTATATACAGTAACGTCTCAACTAACGCGAGTTTAAACAGTGTGTTTTCGTTTTAAGACAAGCAAATATTTAAAGAGATATATTCAACTAACAAGGGTTTCCCGATTTAACGCGACTTTACACGTACATGACGTTTTCAAATAAGCCGTGTGCGCCTTGAACAGTCCCGAGCTGATAGACTGTCACAGGGATGGTTTAATTTATTCAGTTGAAAAAATATATACATATATATATATATATAAATTGTATCTGTTTCATTATGGTAAATTAAGTCTTTACATATCAGGACAGCAGAGCGAGGAGGGACAGCAGAGCGAGGAGGGGGAACGGCGGGAGGTGGGGGAAGGCTGGAGTTGGGGGAGCTGGGGAGGAGGGACAGCAGCAGACGACGAGTGATCCGTAGATGAAGTGATGCTGTGTGTTGCTATTGTTTGTGACCTACTTACCATAATGAAAATGTTGCTTTTACTGTATTGTTTCTATGACATACTAGTGCATTAGTAATGTTGAGGAACTTTCACAATGCCATGAAAGATGCAAAATTGAAAAAAAATCCAAGTAAAAAACTAAAACAGTACTGTATGTATTTGGGGAGAAGTAAACAACGCTTCGGCCCAACTAGGGCTCAAATGTTGTTTACTTCTCCCCAAATATACTGTTTTTGTTTTTTATGTAGATTTTCTTTCAAATTAATATTGTTGCTTTTAAGTTTTCAGTAACATAACTTTCCAAATGGGTAGACTTTCCCAGAGTCCAGGAACATAACCCCCGATATTACCATTGTTTCGTATGGGAAAATTATGTTTAAATAACACGTTATTAGATAACGCGACCTCCCCAGGAACATAACCCTCGCGTTATTTGAGAAGTTACCATATATATATATATATGTATATATATATATATATATATATATATATATATATATATATATATATATATACATACATATATATATATATATATATATATATATATATATACATATATGTATTTATGTATATATATATATATATATATATATATACTGTATATATATATATATATATATATATATATCAATCAATCAATCATTTCCTGTGGCACCCTCGGGGATGCATAGGGCCTCGATGAACTCACACCACCACATCCTATCTTGTGCTAACTCCTCAAGATCTCCCCAACACTCATCTCCAACTTCCCGTCTCATTGTCCTCACCCACGTCTCTTTTGGCCTTCCTCTACCTTTCCTACCAGGTGCCACCCAACCTGGTGTACCTCATACTATTCCCTGTCTCCTATACACATGTCCTAGCCACTTCCATCGTGAGAATCTAACATATTCATCGATCGGCTGCACTCCCGTTATTTCTCTAATTCTACTATTTGGTATCCTTTCCCACCACTTAACTCCTAATATTCTTCTAAGTGCTTTATTTTCAAACACCAAGAATTTATTTTCCATAGTCACTGTGCTGTACCAAGACTCGTGTCCATAAATTAAGATACTCCTAACCATTACCTTATAAAGTTTGATTTTTGTATGCACAGAGAAATTGTTATTATTCCAAATGTTTTTAAGCATTCCCATTGCCTGATTAGCCTTCTTTAACCTTTCCTCGAATTCAAAGTTCAAAGAACCATCCTTGGCTAAATAAGTACCTAAATATTTAAACCTATCAACTTGCTTTACAACCATACCTCCAATTACACATTCCTGCGCATTTTCCATATTCATATTGATTATTTCAGTTTTTCCACAATTAATAACCAAACCCACCTTACGACCTTCACTCACCAAACAGTCCAACACTCTCTGCATCTCTTCTGGCCCATCACAAATCAAAACTATATCATCTGCATAATCTAAATCCAAAAGTTTCCTGTTCTCTCCCCAAAGTATACCTGCACCGGTTTCTGTTCCAACACGTTTCATAATGTAATCAATGACCAATATAAATAGTAAAGGCGATAGAACACCACCTTGAATTACTCCGGACTTGACTTCAAACGAATCACTCAGACAACCATCAACCATCACTTTACAAAATGTGTCCTCATGCATGTTCATAATGACCCTCACAAACTCCTCTGGTATTCCATAATGTCTCATGATCTTCCCCATAGACTCTCTCGAAACACTATCAAAAGCCTTTTCAAAATCAACAAAACAAAGACTTAACGGTACTCTCATTTCATTAACTTGCTGCATCAAATGCCTAACTATAAAGATCTGATCATTGCAACCACGTCCCTTTCTAAAACCAGCCTGTTCGTCCCTCAGAATACCCTCAACCACCGGCTCCAACCTATTTAACAACACTCTACTGAAAACTTTCAAAGCTATCGGTGACAAAGAGATTTCCCTCCAATTACCACATTCACTCAGGTCTCCTTTCTTCGGAACTTTAACAATTACACCATTCTTCCAAACTGATGGTAGTAACCCCGTCACCCATATCTTATTGAATAGCTTGGTCAAGATCATTATTAATCAATCCCCCTCCACTTTAAACATTTCCAGAAATAAACCATCCTCCCCTGGTGCCTTATTATTCTTTAACTGTTTTACTGCTTTCTCCACTTCTGCAAGCCTCAACTCTCCTGTTTCTATATTTAAATCTTCCTGAGCAGACAGTATATCCTCTTCTGGTGGTATTGGTCTATTAAGAACTGTCTCAAAATGCTCTTTCCATCTATTTTTAATATCTCCATCTTTGGTCAATAAATTTCCTTCCCTGTCTCTAATTGGTATTTCCTTGCGTTTACCTGCATTACCACTCAGTTCTCTAATCGATTCATATGCTATTCTTTGACTCTGTCCATCATTTTTGTTTATTAGGATTTCAGTCTCTGCAACCTTTTCATCCACACATCTTCTTTTATCTCTCCTAGCTAACCTTCTTACTTCTGAATTCAAACTCCAGTACGCAGCTCTTGCTAATTCAATCTCTCGTTCATCAACGCATTGCATCTCACTCCTCAATATAGCCTCACCTCTCTTTTTTATCATATCCCACGTTTCCTCTGATATCCATTTCTTTCTCCTGAATCTATGTCTCCTTCCAATCGTACATTCAGCAGTCTCATGCAAAACTTTGTTCACATGATATATATATATATATATATATATATATATATATATATACTATATATATATATATATATATATATATATATATATATATATATATATATATATATGATGGGGTAGAAGTATCACCATACTCTGCCTAACAATGGCCAAAACCCAGTTTAACGGTGGGTTTTGATTTTTTTAAATCAATTTTGAAGATCTAAACACACAATTTTCATATCTTCAAAATTGATTTTTAAAAAAAATCAAAACCCACCGTTAAACTGGGTTTTGGCCATTGTTAGGCAGAGTATGGTGATACTTCTACCCCCATCATTAAGCCGGGGTATTGTATGTTAAGGTATACCTATATATATATACCTGTATATATATATATATATATATATATACAGTACACTCGCAACTAACACACGTTAATCCAGCACGATTCACGTCCAGCACGGAGAGCAAATAATTAGTATTATTTAATACGATTTAATTACTGCAACACGAGTGTGTTAGCATAACACGCACAGAGCTCCGAGAAGTGGGCCAAATCCGCAGAGTTCACCTCTAGCACGATCACCCCCGGTCCAACACGGTCATACTGGACATTCCCATGATGATGATAGCCAATGAAAACTTCTGATCAAGTAGCCTTCCCCGTCCGCTATCGTGACGTGATCGTGATGCCGCCCAATTAAAAACGCGTCTGCTGTCACGTGATGTTTTGTTTAAATTTCTCCCACCACAGCGCCACTCAGTCGCATAATTTGCATTGGAAGGTGCTTTTTTCTTGCTGCATTTTCTGCCCTTGGTACTGCATTTTACCCTGCTCACGATGCCTAGGAAGCCTTCTGAGAACCCCAAGAAGCGTCGGCACCTCCCTCAGGCCACCAAGCTAGAAAGCATCGAGAGGAAGAAGAAAGGGGAGAGGAAAGTTGACACTGCCAAGGCCTACGACATGAATGAAGCCAACGTGAGGACCATGATAAAAAACCAAGACAAGAACCTGGCAGCAGTGAAGGCTTACAGAGTGCTAGGACAGGCAGAAGCAGGACCTTCCATGGCTGTGGATGAAGTTAGTGATTCTGAGTGTGATTTCGAAGGATTTATGAGGAAGGTTGAGGAGGAGCAGCAGCCATTACCCGCTAGTGACGCCAGCAGCCATCCTCCGGGGAACCAGCAGGACTACTTACAGCCTTGGATACCACCTTCCATTCCCAGCAAGCCCACCAACACTATCCTAAAAGGTTAGTTATCATTCATAGCACAGTATCATTTATTATAATTACAATAGTACCAATATATGTATAGGTATATGGTAGGTATTTAGGGTGACTTTTCCTAGGGTTGCTGACATAATTCATTTTTCCCCATAAGCTCTATTGTTAGTCCAACACATTTTTGGTCCAACACGGGACCCATGCATGACAATATTACCATGTTGGACGCGAGGGTACTGTGTATATATATATATATATATATATATGCATATACCAGGGCCCCTTCATTTACAGTATTTCAGGTTAGCAATTCTCGCATTTAGCGATAGGTTAGAAAAGGTACCAATCCCATGCATTTAGCGATTTTCTTATGCATTTAATGATGTGGAGCATGAAATGCCTTGCCCGTCCGCCACCAGATTGCCATTATCATTGTTTCGAGCGTCTGGCGACCTCTGGTGCTTTTTTTTCTCTCACAGTGCCAAGCATTTGGCATTTTTCACTGGTAAGTAGATGTATAACCATACAGTACTGTATCTGTATAATGTATTGCTAACACACTGTGTTTCACTTTCAGCACTTAAAGTAGGAAATCGGGGGCCAAAAAAGTGACTTGGAGGATGGGAGCAGACGAACTGATATTTTTCTCATATAAAGTACACTTCACATTCAGTGATCTCGCAATTAGTGAAGGTTTCACCAGACTAACTAAATCGCTAAACATAAGGGACCACTGTATATACGTATATATATATATATATATATATATATATGTACATACAGTCACTACTCGTTATACAATGGGGTTAAGTCAGGTCATACCTTAAAGAATAATGATTTTATTGTAAATCGGGAGATTGAAACATATTATAAAAGGGGGGTTACTTTAATTCAACTTCCCAAAGTCACCTACCCAAGACTGAAACAAAAATGACAAGCCACCTTAATCACTTCCTGTGTCAGTCCAAGTCGTCTCCAAGACCAAAACAAACACTATCGCACCAATACAGGTCGCGTTACTCACGTACAGTAAATCGTTGCAACAACACAACAATCATACTTTTGTAACATTGGCCTGGTGATACACGATGCATAGGCCTACTGTAGCACGATGCTTGGCTGAGAGGCGATGATAGCAGGGGGGTACACGTGAACGAGTGGAAAAGACAGGGCTTTCAAGGGGTGGCGGGACCGCAACTGAACCAAAACAATGCTCAGCATGCTGGGGCTGCCATCTTGACTGAGACAAGCGACCGTCGCCTTGCGTGTGCCTGGCGCTTCGTACAAAATTTTCCAAGGGCAATATTGTTATAGTGCGAAATTCATCACAAATAAGATTATAGGGTGGAACTTTTCTGTTATCGTTGTAGCGAATTATTGCATACTGAATCAACGTATAATGAGTAGTGACTGTATATATATATATATATATATATATATATATATATATATATATATATGTATATATATATACATATATATGAGAGAGGGGGGTGTGAGTTGGGAGCAGGGGAGTGAAGTGGCGGGGGACAGGGCGACTTGGAGACGATTTGTTTGTGGCCACCCCAAACGGGATTGAGGCATCTGGCAATAGATAGATAGTATATATATATATATATATATATAGTGGTAGGTGGTGGCGACCATCATCCACTCACTTGATGTAGTGCTGCCTACTTCTTCCTCAGCCTTTATCATTCTTTCTTCCTGTCACTACTTATTGCTTTTCTTTCCGTTACAGGTGGCTTTACATTGAGCGACAAGCCAAATGGTTTCCTGTAAGCCAAGAAACCATATACAACGCTGGGTGGTAACCATATAACCAAACCATACGTGCTCCCTACGTGTCAAGTGGGTTGGTGGAGTAACGGTTAGTGCCCCTCCCTGTAAAACAAATACCTGGTAACTCAGTGTCAAATGGCCACCCCATATGGGATTACGGCGTCTGGCAATAGATAGATAGATAGGTAGATATATATATATATATATATATAGATATATATAATCCCTGTACTTTCCGGAAGCCCATTTTCCGGACTCCCCACTGACCGGACATTGTGGGCCTGGACCTTCGGAACCAAAAAAAAAAAAAAAAAGATTTTTTTTTTCCCACCGTAATTTGAAATTGCTGTGCGCCATGCGGCGCCAAACAGCTGTTTACACCACGGCCCCTTCACCCCTTCCTTCCTCCCCCCTCCCAGTCAGGGTTGCCATTTGGTATTTTTCTTTACCAAATGTGGGCCAATTTGGTACTGAAAAGTTCGTTTGGCAGTGAATCAGCATTATCCATTACCAAACAGATTTTTCACATGTATGAGGATATAAAGAATGGAGATGGTGGATTGTCTGCTTTCTTTGATTAATCTGTCAGCATACATAGTGCAAAAATAAACATGCTGCTGATTATAAGGAGAGTGATTATTTCCATTTGTACATATAATTAGTGAAGAATAAATGCTTCCTTTAAGAATTCGGTAATGAAAAGTTAAATTTGGTCATGAAAACTGAGGAGTTTGGTAACGTGGCCGAGTTCAGATCTGGCAACCCTGTCTCCAGTTACTGCCTAACCTTCGTTCAGGGAAGACGTCCATTGCTGTGGGTGCCACACGTGCTCTTTTTATATGAATAAACAGTGAATAAACTGCAATACTAGACCACACGGGAATTTACAGTGTTGTGTTGTGTTAAGAAACTAGAATTTTGAGTGCAAAGGATTAAGTGTGGGGTGAGTGTGGAGTGCAAAATGGTGGTTGAAACTGGCAGTTCAAACTGGCATGGTGCAATTAAGAAGAATGTGCAGTGTTAAACAATTATAACTCACAGTGCAAAGAATTAAGTGTAGCACAACACTGGATTACTATACGTGCTTCAAAAGCATTTTCAAAACTACCAGAGCTTTAGAGAGTTAGAGGAGGCAGTACAGTACCCTGTACATTGCTAAGCTTAAGTATTTTCCATGCTCACTTCTAATTCCTCATTCTCTGGTTCCTTTTCATTTATTTCATGCTTTATGTCCATTATTGGTGTGAACAGGGTATTAAATAGGTTTAAATAAATGCTATGCATGTCCAGTAGGGAGTTATTTAGGTGGCTTTCAAAGTTAGGCTGCGTTAGGGTCATATGTACAAGTCCAGCAGGCAGAGGCCCACTTTCTGGACATGCCTCTGGCTCTAATACATCGGACAGCAGAGGGATTACTGTATATGTATTTACCTATTTGTAGTATACAGGAATTGAGCAATGCTCGTGTTGTCCTGTCTCCATATCCACATTTATCAAGTCTACCTTTACACACATGAATGTTTTTCTCATGCACCACCTCTTTGTCTAAGTCGTTCCAAATATTTAAGAATATACCTAATTGTGATATACACGGAATGTACTATGCTCGTGGGTTTCCGTCGCTGTTTCTCAATAAGTCGAATTTAACTTTAAACTCGTTTAAGTTTTTAGACTGGACGATCTCTTTGTCCAGGCTATTCCACAAGTCTATACTTCTGTAAGGAAAGCTATATTTCTTGATATCCTTCAAGCAGCTTGACTTTTTCAATTTCATTCCATGTCCTCTTGTTGCTCTCTTATCCCATACAAACAGATCTTCTTTGTCAATTTTATCTACTCCCACCATGGTCCTGAACACCGCAATCATGTCTCCCCTCTTTCTCCTTTCCTCTAACGAAGGCAAAATCCAGTTTTTCCAGCCTCTCTCTGTATGACAGGTCTGTCAGACTTGGGACCATCTTGGTTGCTGTTCTTTGTATTCTCTCAATCTTGTTTATATCTTTCTTTTTGTGTGGGGACCACACTACCGCTGCATATTCTAACCTGGGGCGGATCATGGCCACTATCAATTTTTTCATCATTTCCTCATCCATATAATGAAATGCTACTCTTATGTTAGTCAAGAGCTTATAAGTCTCTCCAACTATCTTGTTAATGTGCTTTTCTGGTGACAAACTATCTTGGACCAGCACTCCCAAATCTTTCTCTTCTCTCCTTTTTGTGATTAATTCATTACCCAAAAAATAATTCAGTGATGGTCTCCTGGTACTTTTACCCATTTCCAATATTTTACATTTCTTTACGTTAAATTCCATTTCCCACGTCCGGCTCCAATTGTGTATCCTATCCAAATCCTCCTGCAGTATTTTACAATCCTCCTCAACCTCTATCTTCCTCAAGATCTTTACATCATCAGCAAACAGACTCGCATAACTGTTCACTCCATCTACCATATCATTTACATAAATCAGGAACATTACTGGCGCCAACACTGAGCCTTGAGGGACTCCACTTGTTACTTCCCTCCATCCAGACATCTTTCCCTTTATTACTGTCCTCCTTTGTCTGTCTCTCAAAAAGTCTCTCATCCATTCCAGAAGTTTCCCCTTTAGTCCTCCTATATATTCTAGTTTCCACATTAGTCTCTTATCAGGTACCTTGTCAAAGGCCTTCTCTAAGTCTAAGTACACACAATCCACCCAACCATCTCTCTCCTGTACCACATCAATCGCTCTTGAGTAAAAGCTCAACAAGTTTGAAACACATGACCTTCCACTTCTGAATCCAAACTGACATTCAGCCAAAATATTCATCTCTTCCAGATATTTTATCCATCTGTCTTTCAGGATTCTCTCACACAATTTTGCGACCATGCTGGTTAGAGACACTGGTCTATAATTCAGGGGTTCTTCCCTGTTTCCTCCCTTGTAAATTGGTACCACATTTGCCCTCTTCCATTCTTTTGGCACTTTCCCCTCTTCCAGTGAGCACACAATTAAGCTGTGAATTTTATCCGCCAGTTGTTCTCTGCATTCCTTCAGTACCCAATTAGAAATTCCATCAGGTCCTGGGGCTTTCCTTACATCTTGAGTTTCCAGTAATTTATACACTTCCTGCACCTCCACTTTTATATCTTTCATCACCGGAACATTTCTAATCACTCCCTCCCCTTCCACAAGCTCCTTTTCTTTAGTGAAAACTGACTGGAAACGTTTGTTCATTATTTCTGCTTGCATTGCCGCATCCTTAAAGACCTCTCCATCTACTTTCAGCTTGGTGATTCCTTCCTTTTGTTTCAGTTTGCCATTAACAAATCTATAAAACAGTTTGGGTTCATCCTTGCATTTGTCAATTATACCTTTTTCAAAATTCCTTTCTTCTTCCCTACGTATTCTTGCGTATTCGTTTCTTGTTCTTTTATATTCTTCCTATGTTCTGTCGTTACCTCTCTTTCTCCAATTGTTCCACGCCTTATCTCTCTCTTTTTTGGCTATCATACACCTTCTATTAAACCACTCCTTTTTCCTGTTTTCTTTCCCTCTTACTCTTGGTACAAATTTTTCCACTCCCAAATTATAGAGGTCTAGAAAGATATCCCACTTCCTCTGTATCTCTCTTGTTTCTCTGAATTTTCTCCAATCCGCATTTTCAAAAAAGTTTCTCAATCCTGTAAAATTTGCTTTGCCAAAGTTGTATCTTCCCTGTCTATGAAGTTCGTCTCTTGGCTCGACGTTTCCTATTAACATCTGGAACTCAATGACCACGTGATCACTTTTTCCCAAAGGACAGAGATATTCCAATGATTCTATTACATCGGGTTCTTTGGTGAACAGTAAATCTAACCTTGCTGGTGTGTCCTCACCTTGAAACCGTGTCTCTTCTTTGACCCACTGCGTCATCACATTATTCATTATTATATTTAATAACATAGTGCCCCACGAATCCTCGCCGCCTCCCGAGTACCATTCCTCCCAGTTCACCTCTTTACAATTAAAGTCACCCACCAAATTTATATTATTGATTTCTCAACTATTTTTTGCAAGTAGCTAGCCATATCTGACAACATCTCATGGTATTCGTCATCCTTCCATGCTCTCGTCTTTGGGGGAACATACACTACCGCCATATCTCTCTTAACATTCTCTCCAGTTTCTAATTTCATATATATCACTTCAGCCCTGCCTTCTCCCATTTCCACAGTATCTACATTTATGTTGTTCTTCACTGCTATCATCACTCCTCCTCCCTTTTTTTCTTTTCTGTCTTTTCTCCACAGTTTGTATTTACCATCTCCCAAATGAACATCAATATCTTCTCTTAATTTGGTCTCTACAAAGCACATGACATCAGGTTCATGTTCTCTCAAGAAATCATTAATTTCGATCCTTGTCGATATGAAACCATCAACATTAGTATATATCACCTTCAAATTATTTTTGACATTATTAATACCCTCTTCTCTCCTACTCTCTGTACGTACCACTTCTTCAACTTCTGATCTTTCACAACCATCCCCCCTAGTTTCCTTCACTTCTATTTCCTTAAATACCATTTCCTTACTTTCATATCCAATACTCTCCAAAAAAAAGTATTACGTTCTTCCTCTGTACTCTTATCATTTTTTTCCTTTACTTCTTCCTTTAATGATTTTAAAACTTCTCTTTCTTCTTCATTCAGATCTTTTCTTATTATAATATTTTCCATCCCCGCCTCTTTGCTTAATTTCCAGGTCACTTTACGTATCTCATTTATTACACTTTCTGATGTAAACTTGACTCTCATTGGTCTTGTTTCCCCTTTCTTATAAGGCCCTATCCTCCTTACTTCCTCAATTTCTTTTACCCACTTGTCTCCTTCGGGGTCAATCTTGCCTAATATTCCTCTCACCATGTTCGTGTCTCTCTCGAGTCTTGCGAACCTAACCTTTTCTTCCTCTTCCCTGTTTCCAAATACTACCACACATCTGTTCCTTTCTACAGTTTCTCTCACTATTTTCTCTTTTTTCTTCAGTATTTTCACTACATTTTCTTCCATTTCTTTCTTGTTCATTTCCCTTTCTTCCTGGATGATCTCTCTTAAGCTGACCACTTCTTTCTGTTCTTCTTCTACGTGTGCCCACTTTGCCTTGTGTTCTTCTAATACATTACTCACCTTCTCCGTTTTATTAGTATTCTCTTCAAGTTTCCTCCTCAGTTCAACATTTTCCCTCTTCAAATTCCTAATCTCTTCATTGGCTATTTTGTTGTATGGTGGTTTCCGTATTTCCTGACACATCCTTTATCATTACATTCTCTACTTTTTTTTCAAGTTCACTAATCCTCATAATTAATGTTTTCACCAGGTCCATGACATTAGTATTAGCATCAAATCCTTGAAATTCCATTCCCTCATTGTTTACATTTTCGGCCATGTTTAATGTACCGGTAAAGTACCTAAACAGCTGTTACCGAATAAGCCACAAACATTCATGTATACTATTGCCAACAAATCTTTACATTTTTGGTAGTCTACTAACTTTCATTATTTTAAATTTAAAGAAAGACCCTAGGAGACAGGACAGACAAAATTCCTGAAACTACTCAAGGTTAGGAGCGATGCCTGGGACGTCCTCTCTCTCCGGCTGTTCGTGTGTGTGTGTGTGTGTGTGTGTATACTGTACATATATATATATATATATATATATATATATATATATATATATATGTTAGTGAGTCAGGAAGTACAGCAGTGTGTGATTGACTGGAAGGAGGTGTCATCGAGATAGATGTGGGTGAAAGCGAAATTTGAACATGAGTTGTGGGTGTTTGTGAGTGCATATGGGCCTAGTAGTGAAAGGGATGAAGAAGAGAGGAAGTCTTTCTGGAATGATGTTGATGAAAGTCTGCAGAGCTTTAGAGCGAATGTGAATGTGGTAATGATGGGAGATCTGAATGCTAGAGTGGGAAATGTAGCAGTTGAAGGTGTAGCTGGTATGCATGGTGTGCCTGGAAGAAATGAAAATGGGGAATGAATGATAGGGATATGTGTTGAGCGAGAGATGGTGATTGGGAATATGCTGTTTGAGAAGAAAGACATTTATAAGTATACATGGGTGAGACAGGAGGGTGGAATGGTTATAGATAAAGCATTGATGGACTACGTTGTTGTGTCTAGGAATGTAATAGGAAGATTGTTGGATGTGAGAGTTCTGAGAGGGGAGGGTGAAGGTATGTCTGACCACTACATGGTGGAGAGAAAGTTAAGAGTAGGTAAGAGATGGGTGAGAGCTAAGAGGGTTAGGTATGGCAGGGAGATTCTGAAAGTGAGTGAGTTGGATAAAAGAGAGAAAAAGATAGAGTATCAGGAGAAATTGAAAGATGAGTGGAATGCAGTGAAAGATCAGGAAAAGGGCAGTGTGGAGGAGGAATGGCAGTTGTTTAAGAGTGCTGTGGTGGGGCATGCAGAAGAGGTGTGTGGTGTGAGACGACTGGGCGGTGGTGTAAGAAAAGGAAGTGAATGGTGGTGCGAGAAAGTAAGTATGGCTGTGGCTGAAAAGAGACGTGCATATGAAGTGTGGCCGCAGAGGAAGGATGAGGTGTCATATGAAAGGTATAAGGAAAAGAGGAATAGGACAAGAAGGGCTGTGCATGATGCTAAAGTGGCAGCAGATGAAAGGTGGGGTAGGCGACTGACTGAGAATTTTCAACAGAATAAGAAAATGTTCTGGAAGGAGGTGAAAAGGATGCAAAAGGGAGAGTCTGGGAAGGAAGAGCAAGTAAAAGCAGAGGATGGAAGGATGTTAAATGAGATGGATGCAGTAAGGAAGAGATGGGAATAGTATTTTGATAGATTGTTAAATGTAGAGGAGGAAGGGTGGCTGAGATTCTGGCAGATGGAAGGGTGCAATGAATAAATGTGTTGGGAGAGTTGAATGATTCTTTGATCACGAAGGAGGAAGTGGAGCAGGCAGTAAAGGAGATGAAAACAGGGAAAGCTGCAGGTATGGATGGGTGTGCTGTGGAATGCCTGAAGGGTGGTGGAGTGGCTATTGTTGACTGGTTAGTAAGATTGTTGAATGTGTGCTTTGTGAAAGGTATGGTGCCAATTGACTGGGCAAGTGCTTGTGTGGTCCCACTGTATAAAGGCAAGGATGATAAGTATGAATGTACTAGCTTTAGGGGTATAAGTCTGTTGACTGTTGTAGGTAAGGTGTATGGTAGAGTGTTAATTATGAGAGTTAGAGAGGGTACAGAGGGAGTGATTGGTGATGAGCAGTGTGGATTTAGGAGAGGGAGGGGATGCGTGGATCAGGTGTTCGCTGTGAGACAAGTCTGTGAAAAATATTTAGTGAAAGGCAAGGATGTGTTTTGGGCATTCATGGATTTCGAGAAAAAGTAAGATAGAATTGATGGGGAGGCATTGTGGACTGTTTTAAGATTGTATGGACTTGATGGTAGGTTACTAAAAGGGGTGAAAAGTTTTTATGTAAATAGTAGAGCATGTGTAAGAGTGGGAAATGCTGTAAGTGATTGGTTTCCCGTGAGAGTGGGGCTGCGACAGGAATGTGTGATGTCGCCTTGGTTGTTTAATATTTATATGGATGGTGCTGTAAGGGAGGTGAATGCAAGAGTGTTAGGTGGTGGTCTGAGTCTGGTGAATGTTGATGGCGGAGAGTGGAATCTGAAGCAGCTGCTGTTTGCAGATGATATTGCACTGGTGGCTGATTCAGAGGAGAGATTGAGACAGTTGGTAGAGGAGTTTGGAAGGGTGTGTGAAAAGAGGAAATTGAAAGTAAATGAGCATAAGAGTAAAGTGATAAAGCGTACGAGGTTGGTAGATGGTAGGGGGATGAACATAGTTTTGAATGGTGAGTTGCTTGAGGAGGTAGAGTGTTTTAAATATTTAGGGTCACATGTTGCTGTGGATGGAAGTATAGACACAGAAGTGAAGTTTAGAATGAATGCAGTAGGAAAGGTGCTGGGAGGAATTAAAAAAAAGTGTTCAGATGTCGTTCGCTTAGAATGGATGTAATGAGAAGGCTGTATGAGGGTGTTCTGTACCGACTGCGTTATATGGGGCTGAAACATGGAATATGGGTGTAGCAGAGAGGAAAAGTTTGAATGTAATGGAGATGAGGTGTCTGAGAAGTATGTGTGGAGTGATGCGTATGGATCGAGTGCGAAATGATGAAGTACGAAGGAGAACTGGAGTTGTTCGGGAGATGGCTGGTAGAGTTGAGCGGCGGGTGTTGCGATGGTTTGGGCATATGGAGAGAATGGATAATGAGCAATTGGTGAAAAAGATAACTAGATCTGATGTGAGAGGTGTAAGGCTGAGAGGGACACCAAGCATAGGATGGATGGACAGTGTGGAGAGAGCGCTGGATGCAAGAGGGATGTGCATGACAAAAATAAATGGAGAGAAATTGTGAATGAATAAATGATGATGCAGCCCTGAGGGGATATTCTCCTGCATTTGGTCTGATCAGCTAGTCAGGTAAGGTGCAGGTAAGGGGATGGGTCTATTATGATGTGGAAGGGGTAAACCAGCTCTGCTGTCGGGCCCTGCTGCGGATGTCACTGATTTCACTGCGCAGTTGACCCTTGTGTGGTGTGGTGCAGTGAGGATCTGTCCCTTCTCCCCTTTGGGGCTAAGATGCGAATGAATGTGTTTGAATAGATGAGTAAATGGAGAGTGTGTTGTCCTGTCTCAGCCACCTCCCTTTCCTTGGGGGAAGCAGCCTAGGTATATAGATAGATAGATAGATAGATAGATATATAAAGTACTCCCCCTGTGGTGTACATGGAGAGACAGGCTGACAAATGAGGATATAAAGGAGCACTGTGGTGTGGATGTGGATGTGATAGGAAGAGTTAGGAGGAATACACTGAGGTGGTTTGGCCATGTGGAGAGGATGGAGGGTGAAAGACTGACGAAGAGAGTGTATGTGAGTGAGGTGGAGGGGGGAAGAGGGAGGGGGAGGCCGAGGATGAGATGGAGGGATGGGGTGGAGAGGTATATGAGAGAGGGGGGTGTGAGTTGGGAGCAGGGCAGTGAAATGGCGGGGGACAGGGCAACTTGGGGGCGATTTGTTTGTAGCCACCCCAAACGGGATTCAGGCATCTGGCAATAGATAGATAGATAGACATCCCCCTAGTACGCAAGTATATGGGTGGCAGAGGACATCGCGTACTAGGAATTCGCATACTGTGAATACATAAACTAATGGGAAAAAATACATATGGGCGGCACCCCCCTTCATGGGCAGCCCTTGAGACGCCTTTCAGACCTAATTATTGTGCTGTACAGGGAAACTATCTAAGACATATTACCTAAGATAAAGTAAACCAACAATATTATGGCTTTACTAGGTAAATCAACAAGGATATGGCTTAACTAAACCAACATGAATATGGCTGCTCACCTTTACCCAAGAGGATAACAGGCGTGATGGAGGTAAGAAGAGGATCCGTGGCAGGATGAGGCACGTAGCGTGCATCTCCTGATTCACCCACCACACCACCCAACACATCACTTTCCTCACCACTTTCATCACCAGCACTTTCGACACTTTCACTAGCTAATGCACTCACTTCGTTCATAAACCCTTCAAAGTCTATTTCTGACACCTCACACACTGAATCAGTCTCATGATCCTCCTCAGGATATGGCTCTTCTGATGTTGAAGGGAGTGATTCCTCACTTTATTCAAGCTGAAGGTAACGGGTGATGAGTGTTTGCTTCTGTCTGTTTACTTCCTGGTTGTACTTGTCGGTGTAGTAGAGGAAGGTTTTGTCCAGTGAAGATATCACCTCCTCCACTCACAACTGAGAGTGTTCGATGTCCTTGAATTCTTCCTAAAATTTATCAAGGGCACACAGTACCCGGCTGATCTCCATCATGGACAAATCTTCACTCTCCATCACTGGTATTGCTTTTTTTTCTGCTGCGATCTCCTGCTCTGCGTCAGCCTTGTCCACTCGCTGCATGATTTCCTGGGGTTCCTGTTCCACTGCTGCCAAATGTAAACCCCTGATCTCCTCCAGAATGACAGCCTGAAACCCAGGCACAGCTTGTGCACTTGTGAGAGTGGCTGCTTCGGCAGCGGCCAGGGACTGAAAGTCGCTTCCCAGTGCAATTTCACACAGGTGCGGTACGAGAAGGCGCCAAGCATGGTTAATTGTTGCAGTGGTTATATCTGCCCAAGAGGACAACAAGAGAGTGAAGGCATCCTTGAGGTTGAATAACCGCCAAAAAACCATAATAGTCTTCTCAGGAGTTGAAACTGGTTGTGCGGGTGATGTGCATGGTGAGGATGAAGTGGGTGAAGCGGGTGGCGAGTCCAGGCCATCCTCGGTGTCCATGACATCACTCCCAGATGTGTTCAAGTCAAGAATTGCCTGCAGTTTCTCACAGTCATCGGTCTTGCTGCGGAGGTGATCGTAGAGGCGTTGGTGGTACAGCTGCCTGACCATTGCAATCAACTCCTGGTCCAGCGGTTGGATGAGAGAGGTCGTTCTTGGGGGCAGAAAAACGATCTTGCATTCCTTGCTGTGGTCTGCTAGCCAGGTTGGATGACTTGGGACATTATCAAGGATGAGAAGCACCTTGAAGGGAATGCCAAGTTCCTGGGATTTTTCCTTGGCATCAGGGATGAAATGCTGCAACAGCCACTCGGAAATGATGCCACTCGTCATCCAACCATTGGAGTTGCTGTACTAGTATACCCTGCTGTCATCCATGCAACGCAGATTCTTGTAATATCTGGGGTGTATTGCAGTATGCAGCACAACAGGCCGCATCTTGTGTGAGCCTGATAAGTTCACGGTGAACATGACTGTTATCCTGCTCTTGTTGATTTTTCTGCCCCGGGCCTGGTGCTGGTGCTTACTAATATAAGTACACTTTGGCATAGCCTTGTAGTATAGGGCTGTTTCATCAATGTTATAAATTTGGTCCCTGCTGTAGCCCTCCTCATTGATTATCCCCTTTAGGATAGCTGGATAATCCCTGGCCGCCATTTCATTCGCTGATGCACGCTCCCCCGTGAGGCGAATGTGACATAGCTCCTTCCTCTTCAGAATGTGGCAAAGCCATCCCACGGAGACTTTAAATGGTTTCTTAATAGCATGCTTCAGAGCTGCAGCTTAGTAGAAAATCTTGGCCTGGTCCCTCATGTAGTGCCTGTTCAGTGGAATTCCTTCCTTCTCCTTCCTCAGAATAAATGTAGCCAGATACCACTCAGTAAGAATTATAACCTGGTTGGTCAGCCTCCTTCTCCCGTCCAATACCGTCATCTCATATGTCTTCACAGTCTTCTTTATGGCCTCCCTGTTAGCCCATATAATTCTCACAGATGATTCTGTCAAGCCTAGTTCCTTGCCAATGGCCGTATTACCCTTTCCATTCTCCTTCTTCCTAATGACTTGAATCTCCATGGCATGGGTGATGCATATCCTCTTCCAGGAGGAGGGGGCAGACATCCTGGCTCACAAAAAAAATAGCCTCAGAGTACACGGGGACATACCTGGAACAGTGAGTGTACCCTCTGTGCGCGTGTGTTTCCTCTGCTGGGACTCTTACCTCACCACCCTCCAAGCGGCGCATGTAGGCATCACATGACGAGTGAGCAGCATCGACGTCACAAGGTGGGCAGAGCGTAAGTAACCGTTATCGCTTCTTGAGGGAGCAACATCGCGTACTTAGGGTAACCCCGGATTTGGGCCACTCCTCGCTGCCCGTCTCATTTACAAGGAGTTCAATTTGTATACTAATAAAAAATACACCAAAATTTAAAAAAAAAAAAAAAATGTCCTTGTGTACAAAGGGGATCGCGTACTCAGAACTCGCGTACCGTGGGGATGTACTGTATATATATATATATATATATTTATAATAATCCCTCCAATATCTGGAAGCCCATTTTCCGGACATCCCCAATAACCGGACATTTTCATCCAGGGATCCAATATTCCCAAAATGGGACAAAAACCGCAAAAAATTCGAAAAAAATCCGACTTTTTCCCGCCCATAGTTTGAAGTTGGCGCGCGTGGCGTGGGCGAGCTGTGTTCTGGTGCGTTCTTCTGCCGACATCCACTAGAGCGCCCCTGCATCCTCTCCACTTACTGCCCGTCTCTTGTTGTGTGTGCATGCTTGTCATCATGGCCACCCACGTGCTTGCTTTTGTGGTGGTGCCTTGCCTGCTGCAGGCTCTCCTGCTGCTCTCGTGCCTCTCCTTCGTGTGTATGATGATGGCCCCGCTGCCTGAGAAGAGAAAGAGAGTGGTTTTGACTCTGGAGAAGAAGAGGGAGATATTGGACAAGGTGGATGCGGGATGGTCTACCTCATGTATCCTCCGTGAATTCAACCTGGTCCGGTCTACTTTGTTTGATATCAAGAGATCCTGAGACAAACTCATGCAGTACACGGCTGACTTCTCATTGAAAAACAAATGCAACGTGGAGAGGAAGGTGATGTATACTCCCAAGTATGCAGAAGTCGACCACTCTACGTTGATTTGGTATCGACAGCAACCTGCTGCTGGTGTGCTGGTGCATGGCACGGAGCTGAAGGCTGCTGCTGAGAAGTTCGCAAGGCTTCATGACGCCCTAGACTTCAAGGCATCCAAGGATTGGCTCTTCGCGTTCAAGTTATGACATGGCCTTACCAACCGTAAGTCTCATGGCAAAGCTTTGGACACCAACGAGGGTGGAGTTGACGAGTTTCGGCACAAGGTGAAGGTCTTGATCGACAGGGAAGGCCTCACTCTCGGTCAAGTCTACAACGCTGACGAAAATGGCTTATTCTATCGCTCTTTGCCTACGAACACTCTAGCTGAGGAGACGGAGATGCGCGTACCTGGCTGCAAGGTCTGCAAGCAACGGATATCTGCTTTGTGTTGTGCTAATGCTAACGGCATGCACCGGCTTAAGCCCATTATTGTTGGCTGTGCAAAGCAGCCTCGGTGTCTTCGTGGGGTGATGGATGTCCTTCCTGTCGTCTGGTACCATTCCTTGAAGGCATGATTCACAGTCCAGATCTTCAAAGACTGGTTCCACCTCCATTTCGTCAAGGAGGTCATCCATTACCTGACGGAGAAACTGGGAATCCCACGCAACCGGGTAAAGGCCCTCCTTCTCCTCGACAATGCACCTGCCCACACGTGCGACAAGGACTAGGTGGATGAGAATGAGCGCATTAGGTGCATGTTTCTGCCACCTAATACTACTGCTCTCATCCAACCAATGGACCAAGGAGTGATCGTGGCAACGAAGAGTCTGTACCGAAGGAAGTTCCTGGACGAGGTGATGGTTGTCGATGAGGACGAACGCAGGGAGGGACGGGACATGTGAGGCCGGCGGACTTTGGAAAACCTTCGCCGCTACAACTTCAAGTCTGCCATCTACAACTGGGCCAGTGGATGGAAGGAAATCCCTGTCAAGACTCTAGAAAATGGTTGGTCTTGTCTGCTTCTCGGAACAGATGTGAAGCACGATTTCCTAGGTTTTGACGTGGATGACTTCCATGCACGTCTACATGCGCATGGCAACGATGTTGATGTGGACGAAGTGCGTGAGTGGTCAGATGACGACGAGGGCGATCCTGGGTATCAGACCATGTCTGATATCGAGATTGCATCTTCAGTTGCAGATGTCAGTACCCAGCTTGAAGATTCCGACAAGGACGGGTATGATGATGCAGACTCCTCTCAGCGTGACACTACTCCAGCCATCCCCAAGCTGAGCGCACTCCGGGAACACCTAGAGTTCATTCTGGACTACCTGGAACACCCGGACTGCGACAGGGAGATGGGGCCCTTGGGACTTGTGGAAGAAGTGCATGCTTTCAGGCAGTGCATCATTAATCATCAGAATCGTCGTTCCTTGCATCAATCAACGACTGACAGCTTTTTCAGGCCCGTGACCCCCGCTGTGCCCAGCCCTGGCTCCACTCCATTGCCTCCCCAGGACAGGCCCTCATGCTCTGAGCCACAGCCCAGCACATCAGGCACGGTGAAGTCACCACTCAACGTGAGTTTGCGCCTCTCTTCAGAGTCGTCTGCAGTGGGTATGCCATCACCACGACCCAGAGACGCACCCCTAGGTCACCTGCATGTGCTACTCTCAGACTCTGACAGTGATTAGACACCAAGAACTTCTCCACTAGACCACACGGGAATTTACAGTGTTGTGCTGTGAAAAAAACAGTGCATAGTGTTACGGAATTAGAGTTCTGAGTGAAAAGACAAAAACTTAATGGACTGTAAATGTAACAAAAAGTAACGAGTGTGTTTTGTTTAATAATGGTTTTAAGAGTGGAAAGACTTAAAGTGCAGAGTGCAACACTTATTTCATTAAGGTACAATGGAGCGCAAGTAAGACAAGAGTGCGCAGTGTTAAGAGAATGGAATTCTGAGTGCAAATGACTAAGTTCAGTGCAAGACTTCATGAACAGAGTACTGCAAGTGCTTCAGGAACTCCTTCTTACTGTCAGAGTCTGAGAGGAGGCGGGTTATTCATTGAGATGGCCAGGGACTTGCTGTAAGTACCCAGAATGTTTCATATTGTACTGAATTGTTTTTTCCATACTTACCTCTAACACCTCATTTCACTCTTTTATGTCCCTTATTGCTGTGAATAGTGTCTTAGGTGCTATGCATGTGCAGTAGGGAGGTGTTCTTCTGAGTTAGGCTAGGTTAGGGTCCATAACTACCAGTCCAGGAGCCAGGGACTTGTTGTAAATACCCAGAATGTTTAATATTGTATAAACCTACCTCAAAAACCTAATTTATGGTTCTTTTGCATTTATTTCAGTCTTTTATGTCCCTTACTGGTGTGATTTGGGCCTTAAATAGGTGCTATGCATGTCCAGAGGTAGTTGCATAGGTGTTTTTCTGAGTTAGGGTCCATAAGTACAAGTTCAGAAGGCTGAGGCCCAATATCCAGACGGGATCACTATCCGGACAAGCCGTTGGCTCTATTACATCGGATATTGGAGGGACTACAGTATACATATATATATATATATATATATATATATATATATATATATATATATACTGGACTGAAGAGGTGAAACAGGCTGTGGCACAAAAGAAGAAAGCATAAAATGAATGGATGAGAAATAGGGGCGTGGAAGAAGTTGAGAGGCGGAAGAGAGAGTTATATGTAGAAAGAAAGAGAGAGGTGAAAAGATTAGTAAGAGAGAGTAAGAAGAGAGTGGATGAGGAATTTGGTAGGAATTTGAGTGTAAAGTGGAGGGACTGTAAGAAAATGTTCAGGAAAGAGGTGAAAAGAGTAAGACAGGGTGGAAGTGAAGTTAGCAGGGGAGTGAAAGATAAAAATGGTAGATTACTAGTGGAGAAGGGAGAAAAAGTGAGCAGATGGAGAGAACACTTTAAGGAATTGTTGAACGTAGAGGATGGAAGTAATGCGAGTATAAGTGGGTGGGGAATGGCTGGGAGAAGGAGGGAGGTGAGAAGACAGGAAGAAATCAGTAGGATAGAAGTTGTGGAAGCAATGAAGAAAGTTAAATCTGGAAAAGCCCCAGGAATTGATGGAGTGTGTGGTGAAATGCTGAAGCATGGGGGAGAGATAGTAGTAGAATGGATGTGGAAGATGTGCAGATTGGCCTGGGAGGAAGGTAGAGTCCCAGGGGATTGGAAGTCAGGTATAATTATTCCCTTGTACAAAGGAAAAGGGGAAAAAGAAGTGTGTGGTAATCATAGGGGCATTTGTCTTCTTAGTATAATAGGAAAAGTGTATGGTAGGATACTTATTGACAGAGTTAGAGAAAGAACAGAGAAATTAGTTGGAGAAGAACAGGGAGGCTTTAGGAAGGGAAGAGGTTGTGTAGATCAGATATTCATTCTTAGATCTTTAGTGGAAAAGTTTCTAGAGAAGGGAAAGAAGTTGTATGCGGCTTTCATGGATTTGGAGAAAGCATATGACAGGGTGGATAGACAAGGATTGTGGAAAGTGTTAAGAATATATGGAGTAGATGGGAAGTTGTTGAATGCTGTGAAGAGTATGTACGATGGTGCGATTGCTGCAGTGCGTGTGGATTGTGAACTAAGTGAATTTTTCTCTTTGAAAGTTGGGTTGAAACAGGGATGTGTCATGTCTCCATGGTTGTTCAATCTGTACATGGATGGGGTAATAAAAGAGGTACAAGGTAGGGTAGTGGATGTTGGAGTGGTCCTGGTGAGAGAGGATAGTGTTTGGAAACTCCCTGTACTGTTGTTTGCAGATGATACTGTGTTGTTGAGTGAAGACGAATGGGAGCTGCAAGGCTTGGTGGATGAGTTTGAGAGAGTGTGTAAGAAACGGAATCTGAAGGTGAATGTAGGGAAGAGTAAAGTGATGGTCTTTGAGAGAGGTGAAGTCAGTGAATGTACTGCGAGGTTGGATGGTGAGGAATTGGAAAATGTGAGTACATTTAAGTACTTGGGTAGTGTGATGAGTAAGGATGGAGGTTTGGAGGGTGAAGTGCTTGAAAGGGTACAGCAGGGAAGAAAGGTTGCTGGTTCTTTGAAAGCAGTGATGAGAAACAGGGAAGTGAGCATGGATGTGAAAAAGTTACTACATGACAGTATTGTGATACCAACTCTAACGTACGGAAGTGAAGCTTGGACGTTGTTGGAAGGACACAAGTCAAGAGTGAGAGCAGTGGAAATGAGTTATTTAAGAGGAGCCTGTGGAGTCAGATGGAGAGATAGGCTGACGAATGAGGATATAAAGGAACGTTGTGGTGTTGATGTGGATGTGATAGGGAGCGTTATGAGGAACACACTGAGGTGGTTTGGCCATGTGGAGAGGATGGAGGGTGAAAGACTGACGAAGAGGTGTATGTGAGTGAGGTGGAGGGGGGAAGAGGGAGGGGGAGGCCGAGGATGAGATGGAGGGATGGGGTGGAGAGGTATATGAGAGAGGGGGGTGTGAGTTGGGAGCAGGGTAGTGAAATGGCGGGGGACAGGGCGACTTGGAGGTGATTTGTTTGTGGCCACCCCAAACGGGATTGAGGCGTCTGGCAATCGATAGGTAGATAGTATATACATATATATACAGTCAGCGCAATGGAAGTCTGGACCTTCTAATTCGCACCATATATTTGGTAGGGTCCAATAAATATTGTAGGAAAATTCCTGTAGTCGGTGGATTTTTTTCTGGTGGCTTCTAGCAACTTTACAGGCTTACCACTACATGCTGTGAATCTGTGAATTTATGAGCTCAGTGCCTGCCTGACGTTGGATGGGAGAGCATGTCAGATTTTCTTGTCCTGCCTGGCCCTTGTTAATTTCAAAGCTCTCGTTTTCACACCCTCCTTTACCTCAGTGAATCATTGGAGATGGGTCCCAAGCCACTAACTGATGTAGAAAAAGCCCGAATTTTAACTATGAGAGAGGAAAATGTAAAAATTAAGGAGAGGCTTCAGTGCAGCAGTATAGCTGGGGATCTTGAAGTCTTTCTGAAGTCGATGCTGTATGGTACTTTCAGACATATCTTTCAGCAATTCTGGGTACATATCTTTCAGTTGTCTAGCAGTCAAACATGGGTCTTTTATCACAGCTTGCTTCAGTAACATGTCTGTAGTTGGTGATGTCTTCTTTTAGATCCCAGCCTGTCTTTATGTTGGGGAATTGTGTTTTTTGGCAGGTGGCGGGCAGCAGCGAGGAGTGCCATAACGGTAGATTATCCTCACCCAGTTCGAATACAAATATTATTAATTTTAACATTTTCCTCTCTCATAGTTAAAATTCGGGCTTTTTCTGCATCAGGTAGTGGCTTGGAACCCATCTCCAATGATTCACTAAGGCAAAGGAGGGTGTGTGAAAACGAGAGCTTTGAAATTAACAAAGGCCAGGCAGGACAAGAAAATCTGATGTGCTTTCCCATCCAAAGTCAGGCAGGCACTGAGCTCATAAAGTCACAGCATGTAGCGGTAAGCCTGTAAAGTTAATAGAAGCCACCATAAAAAAATCCACCAACTACAGGAATTTTCCTACAACATTTCTTGGACCCTACCAAATATATGGTGCGAATTAGAGGGTCCAGACTTCCATTGCGCCGACTGTATATATATATATATATATATATATATATATATATATATATATATATATACAGTATATATATATACATACAAACACACACACATATATAATTCATTCATTCAATGCCAGACGCCATGTATCCCAAACGGGGTGGCCAAGGGCTCAGAGTTAATTGTTTTACAGGGAGGGGCACTAATCCTCCACCAACCCCACTTGACACGTAGGAAGAACGTTATGCCAACAGCATCTGGTGTTCCCAGGGGGTCACCCATCCAAGTACTAACCAGACCCAACGTTGCTTAACTTCGCTGATCGGACGGGAAGCGGTGTACTCTCTCTCTCTCTCTCTCTCTCTCTCTCTCTATATATATATATACTGTATATATATGTGTGTGTGTGTGTGTGTGTGTGTGTGTGTGTGTGTGTGTGTGTGTGAGAGAATGGGAGTATGGATGTGGTATATGTGCAGGAGTAGGTGAGAATGAGAGGGCAAAAGAAGAAATATGTATAGTTGTGGGTAAAATATGGAAGAAGAGCATAAGAAAGTATGGATCAGTTGGATCAAGGATTGTGTGGGTAAGATTAAAAGTTGGAAAACAAATGTGGGCGATTGTGTGTGTGTGTATGCGCCAACGCATGATCATGCAAGCAGAGTGAGAGAAGAGTTCTGGACAAATGTGGAAGTGTGCATGGAAAAGTTTGGAAGGAATGAGAGAGTGTTTTTGATTGGTGATATGAATGGTAAAGTAGGGAATGTGAAGGTGGATGGAATTGTTGGTGAGTGGGGTGTGCCTGCTGAGATAGATGAGAATGGCAGTGCATTAGTGGACATTTGTGCTGGGAGGGGGTTGGTGATAGCCAATACCCTCTTCAGGCACAAAATGATGCACAGGTATACATGGCGAGCGATGAGAAGGGTGGGTGGTGAACTAAATGAAAGGAAGGCAATGAATGATTATGTGTGTGTGGATGAAAGGATGCGAAAATGTGTAATGGATGCAAGAGCTTATAGAGGTTGGGGGAGTGGACTTTCTGACCACGACTTGGTGGTGGCCAGAATCAAGATCCAATTAAGATGGAGAAATAGAAGAAGGGAAGGACAGGAAGAAGGAGTATTTGTAAGGAGAGTGGAAAGGTTACAAGAGGATGAGAAAAAGGCAGAGTATAAGAGAGAAGTGGAGGAACAATTGGGCAAATATGAATTGGAGCAGATGGGGGACGTGGAAGGTGTGTGCAGGATATTCACAGAATAAATATGTGCAGCATGTGATGTGGTGTGTGGGATGAAGAGAAGATGGAAGGGTGTGCAAGGAACAACATAGTGGAATGAAGAGGTGAAACAGGCTGTAGCACAAAAGAATAAAGCATACAATGAATGGATGAGAAATAGGGGCATGGAAGAAGTTGAGATGTGGAAGAGAGAGTTATATGTAAAAAGAAAGAGAGAGGTAAAAAGATTAGTAAGAGAGAGTAAGAAGAGAGCGGATGAGGAATTTGGAAGGAACTTGAGTGTAAATTGGTGGGACTGTAAGAAAATGTTCTGGAAAGAGGTAAAAAGAGTAAGACAGGGTGGAAGTGGAATTAGCAGGGGAGTGAAAGATAAAAATGGTAGATTACTAGTGGAGAAGGGAGAAAAAGTGAGCAGATGGAGAGAACACTTTAAGGAATTGTTGAACATAAATGATGGAAGTAATGCGAGTATAAGTGGGTGGGGAATGGCTGGGAGAAGGAGGGAGGTGAGAAGACAGGAAGAAATCAGTAGGATAGAAGTTGTGGAAGCAGTGAAGAAAGTTAAATTGGGGAAAGCCCCAGGAATTGATGGAGTGTGTGGTGAAAGGTTGAAGCATGGGGGAGAGATAGTACAGTATATATATGAAACATGACACTCGCACAGGTGAAGAACGCAGTGATGTGGCTGGAAAATGGGAAAGCAGCTGGGGTTGATAAGGTGTATACAGAGATGATCAAATGTAGTGGAGAAAGCAGAATGAAGTGCTTGCTGGAGATATGTAAGAGGGCATGGATGAGTGAAATGTGCCAGCAGAGTAGAAAAAGGCTGTGATTGTACCCCTTTACAAAAATAAAGGTGAACGAAGTGACTACACGAATTATCATGGCATAGGTTTATTGAGTCTAGGGAAGGTATATGGAAGAGTTATTAAAAAGAAAGAAAGAGAGATATCAGAAGTCCTAAAGAGTGATGAACAGGGTGGCTTTAGGAGTGGCAGAGGATGTGTGGATCAAATATCTGCAGTGAGACAGATTGTGGAGAATGCTTGTGAGAAGGACAATAAGGTTTTTATGGCATTTATGGATCTGGAAAAAGCATACAACAAAGCAGAAAGAGAAAGGTTGTGGAATGTTTTGCACATGTACGGTGTAGATGGTAAGCTGCTAGGAGGCATGTGTAAAAGTAAATGGGCATCTGAGTGAATGTTTCACAATCAATGTGGGCATGCGACAAGGTTGTGTGATGTCCTCGAGGTTGTTCAATGTATATATGGATGGAGTGATGAAAGAAGTAAAAACATGAGTAATGGAGAGAGGCATGGCACTGGTAATGAATGGTGATGGATGGAATATCTCAAATCTGTTGTATGCTCATGATGCAGTGCTACATGCAAATACCGGACAAGAGCTTGGTAGGCTAGTGCAGAATTTTGCTGATGTCTGTGAGCATCATAACTTGAGAGTAAATGTAGCAAAGAGTAAAGTGATAGTAACTGACAGAGAATGTGACTCCCAGTGTGATGTTACAGTGAATGCAGAGAGACTGGGACTGGTGAGAGAGTTCAAATACCTGGGTCGTGATAGAAAAGAGATGAAAGTGATGGTAAATGAGAGAGACTGTGACTCCCAGTGTGATGTTACAGTGAATGCAGAGAGACTGGGACTGGTGAGAGAGTTCAAATATCTGGGTAGTAATAGAAAAAGAGAGGAAAATGTGCAAAAGAAGTGGAAAGTAGAGTGACACAAGGAAGGAAGGTAGCTGGTGCAATGAAGGCCTTGATAAGAAACAGAGGTTTGAGTGTTGCAGCTGCACGAGGCTTACATGAAGGAGTGTTAGTGCCAACTTTAACATATGGATGTAAGACTATGGTGTGGCATGAAAATGATAAGTCATGAGTGAGGGCAGTGAAGATGGGACTGCTGAGGAATGTATGTGGAGTACAGAGAATGGATAGGATAAGAAATAATGTGATTCATGTAAGATGCGGAGTGAGGAAGTCTGTGGACACCAGAATCGAAGAGAGTGTACTGAGATAGTATGGTCATGTGGAGAGAATGGATAACAACAGAGTGGTGAAAAAGGTATATCTGAGTGAATCTGAAGAAGGGAAGAGGCGAGGTAGGCCAAGAAGAAGGTGGAGAGATATGGTGGGTGAGTGTGTGAGGACGAGAGGTATGGAAGTCAGTGGGGCTAGGGGACTGACAGAGATGGAGCTGGCCGGATGAATGCTGTTAGAAGTTCATGATCAGGGATTTGGCACCCATTTTTAATGTAACAGCATTCGGACTGACTCTATCGGATATGTTTACGTGAAGCTACAGAATGTGGTGAAAGTTTTTTGGTGCATCAGACAGAGCCAGAATCCTGGGGGGTTTGAATGATGAGTGAAAGGAAGTGTGGCCTATTAGAGGGGGCAAACTTCAGCTGTCTGGACGCTGCTACCTCACCCTGCCCTAGGGTGGGAAAGGAGGTCTGGATGATGATGATGATATATATATATATATACAGGTATATATATTTACATATCTGCATATACATGTGCGTGTATATATATATACATATATATATATATATATATATATATATATTGTCCTCAACCAGGTTGAGGACAATGAAAAAAGAAGCAGGAGAGGAGTGTTGGTGAGACCTGAGGGAGATGGCAAGAGACAAATATTGGTGGAGAGAGTTCATTGAGGCCCTATGCATCCCGTGGGGTGCCACAGGAAATGATTGATTGATTGATTGATTGATATATATATTTATATATATATATATATATATATATATATATGTGGCATCCCACATTAGAAGGGCGGCTCGTGCCACCCCGCCAAAACCTCTGTTACTGAGTATAGCACTATACTGAGATGTTTACCATTGTGTGGGAATGGATGAGTGTCCCTTAGTCCACTGTATGTAGGGTTGAAATTCCACTGAAAGTGAAGAGTTCTCTCAACCATCGGTGCAGTCGGCACCTGGTTGTGAGCTCAATACTCCAAATTAGAAGGGCTGCCCAACTGCTCTATAGAGTGAGGGAGGTGAGGGACAGGTAGCCCTCGTAATGCGGAAATCATCCCACGGAAAATTCCAAATCAGAAGGGGAGCCGAACGAGTGCGTGTCTCCTCCCTGGTGCTCAGCATCAGCCAATCAGAGCGCTCGGCTCCCATCACATGACAGCTCTCAGCCACTGGGAACGCAGTACGCGGACGGCCATGTTAGTCCCTTTTGTTGTGGCTTCTCCCGGCAAACACAGCAAGGACGCTCTGCACTATTCTTATTTTTTGTGTGTGCTTTACCACTCTTATGAGTGCCAAACTTTGCAAAAAATGGCTGAACAGCGTGGTGAGTACGAGGAAGGTGTTGCAAGGCCATCATGTGTGGGCCAAGTGAGTGAAAGTGGTGAAAGTGGTTGTACCATAGGCAAGCGTGCCTTCTATGGGGTAGTGGAATCAGGGGAATATTCTAGTGACTCCGACCCCGGAGTTCTTTCTCTAACTCTGTCAATAAGTATCCTGCCATACACTTTCCTATTATAATAAGAAGACAAATGCCCCTATGATTACCACACACTTCTTTTTCCCTTTTTCCTTTGTACAAGGGAATAATTATACCTAACTTCCAATCCTCCGGGACTCTACCTTCCTCCCAGGCCAATCTGCACATCTTCCACATCCATTCTACTACTATCTCTCCCCCATGCTTCAGCATTTAACCACACACTCCATCAATTCCTGGGGCTTTCCCCAATTTAACTTTCTTCATTGCTTCCACAACTTCTATCCTACTGATTTCTTCCTGTCTTCTCACATCCCTCCTTCTCCCAGCCATTCCCCAGCCACTTATACTCGCATTACTTCCATCCTGTATGTTCAACAATTCCTTAAAGTGTTCTCTAAATCTGCTCACTTTTTCTCCCTTCTGCACTAGTAATCTACCATTTCACTCCCCTGCTAACCTCACTTCCACCCTGTCTTACTCTCTTCACCTCTTTCCAGAACATTTTCTTACAGTCCCTCCACTTTACACTCAAATTCCTTCCAAAGTCCTCATCCACTCTCTTCTTACTCTCTCTTACTAATCTTTTCACCTCTCTCTTTCTTTCTACATATAACTCTCTCTTCCGCCTCTCAACTTCTTCCACGCCCCTATTTCTCATCCATTCATTGTATGCTTTCTTCTTTTGTGCCACAGCCTGTCTGTTGGGTTGAAACAGGGATGTGTCATGTCTCCATGGTTGTTCAATCTGTACATGGATGGGGTATTAAAAGAGGTACAAGGTAGGGTAGTGGATGCTGGAGTGGCCCTGGTGAGAGAGGATAGTGTTTGGAAACTCCCTGTACTGTTGTTTGCAGATGATACTGTGTTGTCGAGTGAAGACGAAGGGGAGCTGCAAGGCTTGGTGGATGAGTTTGGGAGAGTGTGTAAGAAACGGAATCTAAAGGTGAATGTAGGGAAGAGTAAAGTGATGGTCTTTGAGAGAGGTGAAGTCAGTGAATGTACTGCAAGGTTGGATGGTGAGGAATTGGAAAATGTGAGTACGTTTAAGTACTTGGGTAGTGTGATGAGTAAGGATGGAGGTTTGGAGGGTGAAGTGCTTGAAAGGGTACAGCAGGGAAGAAAGGTTGCTGGTTCTTCGAAAGCAGTGATAAGAAACAGGGAAGTGAGCATGGAAGTGAAAAAGTTACTACATGAGAGTATGTGATGCCAACTCTAACGTATGGAAGTGAAGCTTGGATGCTGTTGGAAGGACACAAGTCAAGAGTGAGAGGAGTGGAAATGAGTTATTTAAGAGGACCCTGTGGAGTCACATGGACAGGCTGACGAATGAGGATATAAAGGAGTGTTGTGGTGTGGATGTGGATGTGATAGGAAGCATTATGAGGAACACCCTGAGGTGGTTTGGCCATGTGGAGAGGATGGAGGGTGAAAGACTGACAAAGAGAGTGTATGTGAGTGAGGTGGAGGGGGGAAGAGGGAGGGGGAGGCCAAGGATGAGATGGAGGGATGGGGTAGAGAGGTATATGAGAGAGGGGGGTGTGAGTTGGGAGCAGGGCAGTGAAATGGCGGGGGACAGGGCGACTTGGAGGCGATTTGTTTGTGGCCACCCCAAACGGGATTGAGGCGTCTGGCAATAGATAGATAGATAGAGTGTCAACCCTTTCACGCATGATAGTGACAGTGATAATGGTGTTGGCGAAAGTGTCGGTGCCATGCAGAGTGGTGGTGGTGGTGATAGTGGTGGGTAGAGGGGTGAGGGGGATGCACCGGGCAGGTCTAGTGGTGAGGGTGGCAGGCCTAGTGGTGAGGGGGCCAGGCCTAGAGGTGAGGGTGGCAGTGCCGTGGCACATAGTGAAAAGCGTGGGAGAGTCAGGGCAAGGAATGTAGAGTCATGGCAGCAAAATGTGGCAAAGAAACGCCGCAACCTTGGGCTTGAGTACGTGAGCTATGCTACAAAAAAACGTGTGCCTGCTAGGCAGATTGGTGCTTCGTGCCCTGATGGCTGCTTTCCCAAGGTTGGTAGGGAAAACATTGAAAGTGTGTTTCAAAGTTTCTGGGCTGAGGGGGACTATAATGCCCAGAATGCATACCTGCAGTCCCTGATTAGAAAGAAGTCAGTGAAACAAAAACGTTCACACAAGGAAGTAACCCAGAGGCCAGTGCTATATAAATTTGAGGTAAAAGTGAATCAGAGGGAACTTCCTGTGTGTAGAAAGGCCTTCATTGCCATTCACGGCCTTAGCAATAAGAAAGTAAGGCTCTTGCTTTTTGAAAAGAAAAACGTCCCCTCATGGCACTCCCATATTTGATAAGCGTGTTCTTCATCCATCTGGGAGGGCCATAACTGGTGAGTGCCTGCAACATGTGCATGAACACATCCAAAGCCTGCCTGTAACAGCTAGCCATTACTCGCAAGCACATGCACCACACCGAAAATACCTGGAAAGTGGTGGCACCATTAGTGACCTGTACAGACAGTATGTGTTGTGGATGAAAGAAAATTACAGCAATGAGGAGAAGGTGTCGGAATGTTTTTACCACGACACTTTTGTGCGGGAGTATAACATAATGTTCCAGCCTCCCAGAACAGACATTTGCAACACCTGTGATAGGTTTGAAACTTTAATAAAGAGTGCCACAGGTGAACAGGCGAGAGTGGTGGACCTTGAAGCAAGTCTGGCGGAGCATCGGGCCATTGCACAGGTGCCACGCGACCTACTCCGCCAGAATGAACAGGAGGCTCCAAGTGGGCAGAACATCAACCTCAAGGCTGTTTGCATTGACCTCCAGGAAACTCTGCCATGCCCTTGTCTCTCGATCGGTGTTGCCTATTATAAATGTATATTGTGGCTGTATAACTTTTGTGTGTATGACCTCAATGAAAAGGAGGGGACAATGTTTGCGTGGGACGAGGCAAAAGCTGGACAAGGGTTGGACGAGATGGCTAGCTGTCTCTTAAAGTGGCTGGACATGAAAATGGACCAGCAAAGGCAGGACTTTGTGCACCTGCGCATTTTTTGTGATAACTGTGCAGGCCAGAATAAAAACATTAATATGCTACTCATGGCACTGCAGCAGGTGCATCAGAAGCATTTGTTCCAGGTGGAGTTTGTTTTCTTGACAAGTGGCCACTCCTACCTCCCCTGTGACCGAGCATTCGGATCCATTGAAAAACGGATCTGGAAGCAGGAGTCCATTGCAACTCCCCAGGACTACATCGAAATCATCCGCTCTGCAGTTAAAAAGAAGTTCCTGGTAGTGCCAATGACTCGGGACGACTTCTTTAATGTGAAGGCACTCCAAGACATGGTGTCGTGGCGGAGTGCGCCTGGTTTTGCACAGGCATGTCAGCTGGTTGTGTCCCAGTCCTACCCTGAGGGTTACATAATAAAGGAAAACTACAACCTGGAGGACATGGCACCTGACATCAAGAAAATCAGGCTGATGAAGGGGAGAGCCACCTGGAGCTTGCAACGCTTCAATCTGGCCTCGTTGCAACTGGCCTGCAAGTACCCCAGTGGCCGCCTGCTGTCAGACAAAAAGCGCCAGGATTTGCATGTTCTGGCAGGCCTCCTTGGGGTGCAGGCAAAGGCATGGTTTACTGCCCTCCTTGACCACCAGGACCAGCTGACACAGGAAGGTGGTGTCACTGAGGACACAGAGGAGGCACTGGACGATCCAGACGACATCGTCTTGGATTATGTCCCAGTAAAATAGTGCCGTGCCTCCCTAATCATGCCACATGCCCCCACTGTTGACGACCTGGACCTCTTAATGGACATGCTTATGGATTACGGATGAAAACATGACCCCCTCTACTCCTTAACCATTGGTGAGTGTACATTATTAACTATTATTATTAATCTTACATTCTTTTTCTTCTTCTTCTTCCTCCTCTTTTCCTTTGTCTTCTTCTTACTAGTAGTAGTAGCAGTAGTAGTAGTATGATTGTTAGGGGTGTGTAGATTAGCAGTTTAGTAATAACATTCATTCGGGTACGCTGTTTATTATGCTTATTATTATGTCTGAAATTAATATTGGTGTATTATTACAGTAATCCCTCTAATATCCAAACGCCCAATATCCGAACATCCCCACTAACCGGACATAATTGTCCTGGGATCCAATATTCCCAAAATGGTCCGAAAACCGCAAAAAAATCGAAAAAAAAAAAAAAAAAACGAAAATTTCCCGCCCGTAATTTGACCTTGGTGCACACGGCGCGGGACAGCTTTGTTGTGGCGCGTCATTCCTCCGACGTCCGACAGAGCGCCGCTGCATCCTCCCCACTTTCCGCCTGCCTCTCATCGCAAGTGCACGCTCGTTGTCATGGTTGCCCATGTGCTCGCTTTTGTGGTGGTGCCTTACTTGCTGCAGGCACTCCTGCTGCTCTCGTGCCTCTCCTTCATGTGTGTGATGATGGCCCCACCGCCTGAGAAGAGGAAGAGAGTGGTGCTGACTCTGGAGAAGAAACGGGAGATATTGGAGAAAGTAGATGCGGGGTGGTCTTCTTCCCGCATCCTCCGCGAGTTCAACCTGGCCCGATCTACTTTGTTCGATATCAAGAGATCCCGAGACAAACTCATGCAGTACACGGCTGACTTCTCGTCGAGAAGCAAACGCAACGTGGAGAGGAAGGTGATGTTTACTCCCAAGTTTGCTGAGGTTGACTGCTCCACGTTGATTTGGTATCGCCAGCAACATGCTGCTGGTGTGATGGTACGTGGTACGGAGCTGAAGGCTGCTGCTGAGAAGTTCGCCAGGCTTCACAACATCCTAGACTTCAAGGCATCCGAGGGTTGGCTCTTCGCGTTCAAGTTACGACATGGCCTTACCAACCGTAAAGCTCGTGGCGAAGCATTGGACGCTAACGAGGATGGAGTCGACGAGTTTCGGCACAAGGTGAAGGGCTTGATCGACAGAGAGGGCCTCACTCTCGGTCAAGTCTACAATGCTGACGAAACTGGTTTATTCTATCGCTCTTTGCCAACGAACATTCTAGCCGAGGAGATGGAGAAGTGTGAACCTGGCCGCGAGCTCTCCAAGCAACGGATATCAGCTTTATGTTGTGCCAATGCTAACGGCATGCACCGGCTTAAGCCCGTTATTGTTGGCCATGCAAAGCAGCCTCAGTGTCTTCGTGGGGTGATGGATGTCCTTCCTGTCGTCTGGTACCATTCTTTGAAGGCATGGTTTACAGCCCAGATCTTCAAAGACTGGTTCCACCGCCACTTCGTCAAGGAGATCATACATTACCAGACGAAGACACTGGGAATCCCGTGCGACCAGGTAAAGGCCCTCCTTCTCCTCGACAATGCACCTGCCCACCCGTGCGACAAGGACTTGGTGGCTGAGAATGGCCGGATTAAGTGCATGTTTCTGCCACCTAATACGACTGCTCTCATCCAACCAATGGACCAAGGAGTGATCGTGGCAACAAAGCACCTATACCGAAGGAAGTTCCTAGACATGGTGATGGTTGTTGTCGAGGACGAGGACGAGCGCAGGGAGGGACAGGACATGCGAGGCCAGCGGACTTTGGAAAACCTTCGCCGCTACAATATCAAGTCTGCAATCTACAACTGGGCCAGTGCATGGAAGGAAGTCCCTGTCAAGACTCTAGAAAATGGTTGGTCTCGTCTGCTTCTCGGAACGGATGTGGAGTACGATTTTCTAGGTTTTGACGTGGATGATTTCCATGCACGGCTACGTACGCATGGCGACGATGTTGATGTGCACGATGTGCGTGAGTGGATGGATGACGACGAGGGCGATCCTGGGTATCAGACATTGTCTGATATTGAGATCGCATCTTCAGTTACAGGTGTCAGTACCCAGCTTGAAGATTCCGACAAGGACGGCGACGATGATGCGGACTCCTCTCAGCATGACACTACTACAGCCATCCCCAAGCTGAGCGCACTCCGGGAACACCTAGAGTTCGTTCTCGACTACCTGGAACACCCGGACTGCAACAGGGAGATGGGGTCCTTGGGACTTGTGGAGGAAGTGCGTGCTTTCAGGCAACGCATCATCAATCGTCAGAATCGTCGTTCCTTGCATCAATCAACGATTGACATTTTTTTCAGGCCTGTGACCCCCGGTGTGCCCAGCCCTGGCTCCACTCCGTTGCCTCCCCAAGACAGGCCCTCATGCTCTACGCCACAGCCCAGCACATCAGCCACGGTGGTGTCACCGCTCAACGTGAGTTTCCGTCTATCTTCAGAGTCGTCTGCAGTGGGTACGCCATCACCACGACCCAGCGACGCACCCTCAGGTCACCTGCTAGTGATACTCTCGGACTCTGACAGTGATTAAACAGCAAGAACTTCTCCACTAGACCACACGGGAATTTACAGAGTTGTGCGGTGAAAAAAACGGTGTGTTGTGTTAAGGATTTACAGTTGTGAGTGAGAAGACAATTTTGGAACAAAATTTAACGTAAATAGACTTGTTTGTTTTTGCTTTAGAAAATGGTTAGAAGAGTGGGAAAAGTTAAAGAGCAGAGTGCAAAACTTAGTAAGTTACAATGGAGCATAAGTTCGACAAGAGTGCACACTGTGAAGAGAACGGACTTCTGAGTGTGATTCACTAAGTTCAGTGCAAGACTTCATGAACAGTGTACTGCTAGTGCATCAGGAAATCCTTCTTACTGTCAGAGTCCGAGAGGAGGCGGTTATTCATCGAGATGGCCAAGGATTTGCTGTAAGTAGGCAGAATGTTTCATACTGTACTTTTTTCCATACTATACTTCCCCAACACCTCATTTCACTCTTTAATGTCCTTTATTGGTGTGAATAGGATGTTAGGAGCTATGCACGTGCAGTAGGAAGGTGTTTTTCTGAGTTAGGCTAGGTTAGGGTCCATAAGTACCAGTCCAGGAACCAGGGACTTGTAAGTACCCAGAATGTTGAATATTGTATGAACCTACCTCAAAAACCTCATTTTATGCTTCTTTTGCATTTATTTCAGTCTATTATGTGCCTTATTGGTGTGATTTGGGTCTTAAATAGGTGCTATGCATGTCCAGAGGGAGTTGTATAGGTGTTTCTCTGAGTTAGGGTCCATAAGTACAAGTCCATAAGCTGGGGCCCAATATCCGGACAGGACCACTATCCGGACCTGTCTATGGCTCTATTACGTCAGATATTGGAGGGATTACTGTATTATTATTATTATTATTATTATTTTTATTAGTATTAGTACTAATATTACTATTATTATTATTAGAAATAGTATGATTGTTAGAGGTGTGTAGATTAGCAGTTTTGTCATTACATTCATTCAAGTATGTTGTTTATTATGCTTATTATTATGTTTGAAATTAATATTGGTGTATTATTATTAAACAAAGTACAGTACATTATTATGTGTAAGAGCATGATTGTGGGGGGGGTGTAAGTTATTGTATAGTATTATAGAAAGTACAGTGAATCGCTAATCATATACGCAAACGTTTCTTGTTGCAATCTAATAATAATAACATAATAATATCAAAGAAAGTAATATCCCATACAATAAACACTCGAAACGTCTGTGGCGCGCGGGAGGCCCGACACTCGTGGCTGGTGGCGAGCTCGTGCAAGTGTTTTGGCACTTATGCAATCGCAACCTTTTCCCACCATTTTATCACTGTCTGTTACTGTTAATAATAATCATTTTATGTTTATTACCACGAATTATGATTACCACGCGCAGTAATAACAGAAAGCACACTCAGATTTTGACGTAACTTCTGAAACCATAACACAGACGGCATGATAAATGAAACAATATTGGCTCTTGCTGTTTTGAATATCATGACATCGAAAAAATATTAACACTGTCAAGGTCCTGAATGTATCCCGGTTACTTTGCTACCAAATTTAATGCCATAGCATCGAAAATAAAAATTTTTTGGTAGTCTGAAGTTCGTCAGACTTTGAGAGCGCTTTCTCACATTTTTTATTTTGGCGCGGGTGCCCCTTCTAACGCGGACGGCCTCATATATATATACCCGGTATATATATATATATCTATATATATATATATATATATATATATATTTATATATATATACATTATATATATATATCTATATACACTATATATTTATATATATATATATATATATATATATATATACAGTAACCCCTCCAATATCCGGATCAATAGAGCCATCGGTAGGTTCGGATATTGGTTTAAAATCTGGATATTGGGCCCCAGCTTATGGACTTGTACTTATGGACCCTAACTCAGAGAAACACCTATACAACTCCCTCCGGACATGCATAGCACCTATTTAACACCCAAATCACACCAATAAGGCACATAAATGACTGAAATAAATGCAAAAGAAACATAAAATGTGGGTTTAGAAGTACAGTATGTTCATACATTAATAAACATTCTGGTACTTATGGACTCTAACCGAACCTAACCTAACCGAACCTAACCGAACTCTGAAAAACACATTCCTACTGCACATGCATGAGGTAAGTATAGTATGGAAAGAAGTACAGTATGACACTTTCTGGTAAGTATAGTATGGAAAAAAATACAATATGAAACATTCTGGTAAATATAGTATGGAAAATAGTACAACATGAAACATTCTGGCTACTTACAGCAAGTCCCTGGCCACCTCGATGAATAACCGCCTCCTCTCGGACTCTGACAGTAAGAACGATTTACTGAAGCACTTGCACTACACTCTTCCTGAAGTCTTGCACTGAACTTAGTCACTAACACACAGAAGTCCGTTCTTTTCACAGTGTTCACTTTAGTCCAAATAATGTTCCATTTTACTTTAAGTGTTGCACATTAACTTTTCCCCAGTTTTTTTAATTTTCCAAAGCCAAAACAAAGAAGGTTAGTTACGTTAAATTTCTTTTCTACTGAGTCTTTTCTCCCAACTTGAAAACCTTAACACAACACACCGTTTTTTTCACTGCACAACACTCAAAATTCCCGTGTGGTCTAGTGGAGAAGTTCTTGCTGTTTATTCACTGTCAGAGCCCAAGGGTATCACTGGCAGGCATCCAAGGGGTGCAACGGTGGGTCATGGTGATGGCGTACCGACTACAGAAGACTCTGAAGACAGCCGCAAACTCACGTCGAGCGGTGACTCCACTGTAGCTGATGTGCTGGGCTGTGGCTCGGAGCATGAGGGCCTGTCTTGGGGAGGCAACGGAGTGGAACCAGGGCTTGGCACAGCGGGGATCACGGGCCTGAAAAAACTGTCAATCGTTGACTGACGCAAGGACCGACGATTCTGGGGATTGATGATGCGCTGCCGGAAAGCACGCACTTCCTCCACGAGTCCCAAGGGCCCCATCTCCCTGTCGCAGTCCGGGTGTTCCAGGTAGTCTAGGATGAACTCTAGATGTTCCCGGAGTGCGCTCAGCTTGGGGATGGCTGGAGTAGTGTCCTGCTGAGCGGAGTCTGCATCATCATCGCCTTCGTCGTCGGAATCTTCAAGTTCGGGACTGACACCAGCAACCGAAGACGCGATCTCGATATCAGACAACGTCTGATACCCAGGATCGCCCTCGTCGTTGTCCAACCACTCACGAACATCGTCCACATCAACATCGTCGCCATGCGTACGTAGCCGTGCATGGAAGTCATCCACGTCAAACCCTAGGAAATCGTACTCCACATCTGTTCCAAGAAGCAGACAAGACCAACCATTTTCAAGAGTTTTCACAGGGACTTCCTTCCATGCACTAGCCCAGTTGTACAGCGCAGACTTGATGTTGTAGCGGCGAAGGTTTTCCAAAGTCCGCTTGCCTTGAGTGTCACGTCCTTCCCTGCGCTCGTCCTCGTCCTCGAGGACAACCATCACCTCGTCCAGGAACTTCCGACGGTACAGGCGCTTTGTTGCCACGATCACTCCTTGGTCCATTGGTTGGATGAGAGCAGCCGTATTAGGTGGCAGAAACATGCACCTAATACGGCCATTTTCAGCAACCAAGTCCTTGTCGCACGGGTGGGCAGGTGCATTGTCGAGGAGAAGGAGAGCCTTTACCTGGTCGCGAGGAATTCCCAGTGTCTTCATCTGGTAATGTATGACCTCCTTGACGAAGTGATGGTGAAACCAGTCTTTGAAAATCACAGCTGTAAACCATGCTTTCAAAGAATGGTACCATACGACAGGAAGGACATCCATCACCCCACGAAGGCACCGAGGCTGCTTTGCACGGCCAACAATAACGGGCTTAAGCCGGTGCATGCCGTTAGCATTGGCACAACACAAAGCAGATATCCGTTCCTTAGAAAGCTTGCGGCCAGGTACACGCTTCTCCGTCTCATCGGCTACAGTGTTCGTTGGCACCGAGCGATAGAATAGGCCAGTTTCGTCTGCGTTATAGACTTGACCGAGAGTGAGGCCCTCCCTGTCGATCAAGCCTTTCACCTTGTGCCGAAACTCGTCCACTCCATCCTCGTTAGCGTCCAATGCTTCGCCATGTGGTTTACAGTTAGTAAGGCCATGTCGTAACTTGAACGCGAAGAGCCAACCCTCGGATGCCTTGAAGTCAAGGGCGTCGTGAAGCTTTGCAAACTTCTCAGCAGCAGCCTTCAGCTCCATTCCACGTACCATCACACCAGCTGCACGTTGCTGTCGATACCAAATCAACGTGGAGCGGTCGATCTCTGCATACTTGGGGGTAAACATAACCTTCCTCTCCACGTTGCGTTTGCTTCTTGACGAGAAGTCAGCCGTGTACTGCATGAGCTTGTCTCGGGAACGCTTGATATCGAACAAAGTCGACCGGGCCAGGTTGAACTCGCGGAGAATGCGTGAGGAAGACCAACCCGCATCAACCTTCTCCAATATCTCCCGTTTCTTCTCCAGAGTCAATACCACTCTCTTCCTTTTCTCAGGAGGCGGGGCCATCATCACACACACTAAGAGTAGGGCAGAGAGCAGCAGGAGACCTTGCAGCAAGTACGGCACCACCACAAAAGCGAGCACGTGGGCAGCCATGGCGAACAGTGTAGGTCTTGTCGCGGTGAGAGACAGGCGGAAAGTGGGGAGGATGCAGCGGCGCTCTATCGGACATCGGAGGAATGACGAATCAAAACAATGCTCTCACGCGGCGCGCGCGGCAAGTTCAAATTACGGACGGCAAAAAATCGATTTTTTTTTTCAATTTTTTTGGATTTTCGGACCATTTTGGAAATGTTTGATCCCAGGACGATAAGGTCCGGGTAGTGGGGATGTTCAGTTATTGGGCGTCCGGATATTAGAGTGATTACTGTATATGTATATACATATATATATATATATATATATATATATATATACAATATATATATATATATATATATATATATATATATATATATCCCATTGAAGCCCAGTGTCCAGAGTATTGGACAGAACTGGGATTTTTCAAGAATTTATAAAGTAGGGAACCCCCAGGTAGGGACCTATGAGCTTCTCGACTATGAGCCGATAGGCGGAGGGAGGTACCTTAGTGTCCTCCCAGTGCAATGCCTCGCCCAGCACCCCTGGGATCCAATGGGATATATATATATATATATATATATATATATATTTTTATAAACAGTATATATATATATATATATATATATATATATATATATATACAGTACATATATATATACACACACACACGTATACCCCGGTTTAACGAAGCAACTGGTTAGGTAAAAGCCCATCGTTAGGGGGAGTATTGTATATCAAGGTAGATTAAACATGCAAAGTAATGAGATGCATTTCTCAGCCTTGGGTTTTTCCCCCCAACCAAGTCCAAACCCCACCCAAATGAGCCATAAAACAAGTTTAAAGTCAATCTACATGGCCTAACACCTGTAAAAGAAGCTAATCTAAGCCTAACACCTGTAAATAACTCTGTAAAACCAAAAAATAAAATCTGAAAATCATCAAATATATCTGGAAAAAATCAAGTTTAGTCAACTGTACCTCAAAATGACAATGTTCACCCCACCTATGGCTAAAACACATTAATCTGAGTCTTAAAACAGTTTACAAATCAACTTAAACACACAATTGTAGTCTAAAATATCATCAAAATCAGTAAAAATAAATAAAAATTCATCATTAAAATGTAATTTGGCCAATGTTAGGGGGGATATGGTGGTATTTCTATCTCCATTGTCAAGCCGGGGTATCGCATCTAGGAGTACCTTATAATGAGGTATACCTGTATGTGTACAGTATGTATATACTGTATGTATATGTATATATATATCTGGATGAGTTTGAGAGAGTGTGTAAGAAACAGAATCTAAAGGTGAATGTAGGGAAGAGTAAAGTGATGGTCTTTGAGAGAGGTGAAGTTAGTGAATGTACAACGAGGTTGGATGGTGAGGAATTGGAAAATGTGAGTACGTTTAAGTACTTGGGTAGTGTGATGAGTAAGGATGGAGGTTTGGAGGGTGAAGTGCTTGAAAGGGTACAGCAGGGAAGAAAGGTTGCTGGTTCTTTGAAAGCAGTGATAAGAAACAGGGAAGTGAGCATGGAAGTGAAAAAGTTACTACATGACAGTATTGTGATACCAACTCTAACGTACGGAAGTGAAGCTTGGACATTGTTGGAAGGACACAAGTCAAGAGTGAGAGCAGTGGAGATGAGTTATTTAAGAGGAGCCTGTGGAGTTACATGGAGAGACAGGCTGACGAATGAGGATATAAAGGAGCGTTGTGGTGTGGATGTGGATGTGATAGGATGCGTTATGAGGAACACACTGAGGTGGTTTGGCCATGTGGAGAGGATGGAGGGTGAACGACTGACGAAGAGAGTGTATGTGAGTGAGGTGGCGGGGGGAAGAGGGAGGGGGAGGCCGAGGATGAGATGGAGGGATGAGGTGGAGAGGTATATGAGAGAGGGGGGTGTGAGTTGGGAGCAGGGCAGTGAAATGGCGGGGGACAGGGCGACTTGGAGGCGATTTGTTTGTGGCCACCCCAAACGGGATTGAGGCGTCTGGGAATAGATAGATAGATAAATATATATATATATATATATATATATAGTAAAATCCCGGCAATCCGGTATCCAGACAAACGGAATTCCCAGAACAATGTGAAAATTCAAGGACTGGTCGCGCCAATTTGAATGGACTGCCAAACCGCCGTTTTGTCATATGTCACGCGAGGCTGAGTGATGCTGAACAAAGCGAGGTTAAGGCATTTCCAGCTAATGTAAATCCTTAGTAAATACTCTTAACCATCCCTCCTCTCCCCCTCTTTTCCCTACTTTAATTCAGTCATCCTCCACACCCTCCACAAATCACCAGTCTGCTTTTTACCACCAGACAGTAAACAAGCTCTCTTGCTGTTGTGTTGCTCTGATAGACGGTAATTTCTACACCACAAAATGCCTAAAGGGCAAACTAAATGTAAGCATGTCTTGCTTACCCTGAAACAGAAGCTGGACATATGCAACAGACTTGAAAAAGGTGAACATTATAAAACACTGATGACTGAACATAATGTAGGAAATTCAAAGATTTGTAATATCAAGGCCCAAGCATCTAAGCTCAATGAATTTTTCATGAAAAGTGAGACAAGTAAGTCCATTGAAAAAAGGCATACTTTTCATCGTATGAGTGATTTTGCTCAGAAATATCTAAGGGAGCACCTATTTCTGGTCCTCTTATACAAGAAAAAGCGAGAGAGTTTCACAGTAAAACGAATATAGAAGTCAAGAGTGATTTCAGTATTGGATGGTTACATCATTTTAAAGACAGACATGGAATTCATAAACCAGACATCTCGGGGAAAAAGCAAATCAGCAAACAGCAAATGACGATGCGTTTTTCTTCCTAACGGATCAACTCTAACTTGTACCACATAAATTCATCTTAGAACGCATATGCGCTGGCAAAGATTAAAAAAAAAAAAATGTTAAAAGGAATGAAGGTTTATTTTGTTGGAAGAAAAAAATAATAATATGCTTGCCCTTCATATCTACATCATTTATTTTGTGCAAAACAGCTGATTGGCGGGTGAAGGGTGGAATGGTGGCGGTCAGGTGGGGAATAAATACAGTCAGGGCCTGGACCATAAACAAAGCTCATGTAGGGGCACAGGTGTCGTGATAATTTTACATTGCAGTCTTAACATAACATCAGTTCACCAATAAATGTTCAAGATTTTATTTCTTTATTTTTCCATTTTTATCAGTGCTGTACATACAACAAATAATTCGGTAAACAGAATGGACTTGTGCATCTTGCAGTACTGCTAGACATTGCATGCGCGTGCGTTATAAGCATGGTGTGTGTTTACGAGGCAATTTTTCAGGTGGAATCTCATAATGTGGCCCCTGATGTGAGTGGTGAGTACCTGAATTATATTTACTGCTGTGATAATTATAGCCTTTGTATAGATTTGATCTGAATATCAGAAATATGGAAAAAAATCTGTAACTGTGAAGTTAAATTCCCCAAGCCTCCTGATTAAATGGGACTGCACTGTTTATATATACAGTACAGTACCCTCGCATCCAACACGGTAATATTGTCATGCACAAGTCCCGTGTTGGACCAAAAACGTGTTGGACAAACAACAGAGCTTATGGGGAAAAATGAATTATGTCAGCAATCCTAGGAAAAGTCACCCTAAATACCTACTATATACCTATACATATATTGGTACTACTGTAATTATAATATATGGTGCTGTACTATGAATGATAACTAACCTTTTAGGACAGTATTGGTGGGCTTGCTGGGAATGGAAGGTGATATCCGAGGCTGTAGGTAGTCCTACTGGGTCCCTGGAGGATGGCTGCTGGCGTCACTAGTGGATAATGGCTGCTGCTCCTCCTCAACCTCCCTCATAAATCCTTTGAAATTTCTCTCCCTTTCTTCTGCCTCTCGATGAATTCTAGCTTGGTGGCCTGAGGGAGGTGCCACTGCTTCTTGGGGTTCTCAGAAGGCTTCCTAGGCATCATGAGCAGGATAAAATGCAGTAGCAAGGGCAGAAAATGCAGCGAGAAAAAAGCACCTTCCAATGTGAGTTATGCGACTGAATGGCACTGTGGCGGGAGAAATTTAAACAAAACATCACGTGAGAGCAGAAGTGTTTTTCATTGGGTGACATCACGATCACGTCATGATAGCGGGAGGGGGATTCTACTTGATCGGAAGTTTTGATTGGCTATCAGCATCACAGGAATGTCCAGTATGACTGTGTTGGACCAGGGGTGATTGTGCTAGAGGCAAACTCTGCGGATTCGACCACTTCTCGGAGCTCCGTTAGTGTTATGCTTACGCTCCCGTTTTACAGTACTTAAATCGTATTAAATCGTACTAATTTTTTGCTCTCCGTGCTGGACGCGAATCGTGCTGGACAAAAGCATGTTGGACGCGAGGGTACTGTATATATAAAAATATATATATATATATATATATACAGTATATCCATCCATCCATCCAACATCTAACCCTACGTTGCCCCATGAGAAGAGTAGGAGCCCGGGGCCAGGAAAGTTGGTCCTGGCATTTAAGATGAGAGTGACCAGCCTCACTCATCCCTGAGTGGCATCACGTGAGCAATAAACCCCAACCATCCTTTGGATATAAACCTTCACTGGCTCAATCCGATTGGAGCACCTTTATTACCCACTAAACCTTCAGGAGCCAAAATTTGGTTATATGGTTACCACCCAGCATAGTAAATGGTTTCCTGGTGTACAGGAAACCATTTGGCTTGTCACTCTGTGTAGAGTCACCCACAGGCAGAAGGAAGAGGAAAGAATGAAGGAAAGAAAGACACAAGAGGGAGTGTAAAGTCACCTGCAGGCAGACGAAAGAGGAAAGAATGAAGGAACGAAAGACAGAAGAGCATGGATGGAAAGGAGATATATATATATAAATATATAAATATATATATATATATATATATATATATATATATATATATATATATATCCAGTACACGAGCATATGGGCGGCAAAGGAGGTCGCTTACAAGGAATTCGCTTACTCAGAATACATAAACTTATGGGAAAAATTACATACGGGTGGCACCCCCCTTCATGGGCAACCCTTGAGACTCCTTTCAGACCTAAGTACTGTACTGTACAGGGAACCTATCTAAGACATATTACAAACCAACAATATTATAGCTTTACTAAGTCAGCAAGGATATGGCTTAACTATACCAACAAGAATATGGCTGCTCACCTTAACCCAAGAGGACAACAGGCAAATTGTCTCCTGCACCACGCAGTTTCGGGACAATTCATCATCAAGTCAATTCGCTGTCATTAATGAAGACAGCTATGAGTAATGCTAGAATAATTCAAAGGCGACTACACCGAGGAAGAAACAAGTTAATTAAACCACCAGTGATGGAGAGTGGAGACTTGTCTGTGACCCATTTCCTGGGGAGGATCAAGAGGATGATGCAATGTCTGAGGTGTCAGAAATAGACTTTGAAGGGTTAATGAATGAAGTGAATGCATTAGCTAGTGAAAGTGTCGAAAGTGCTGGTGACGACAGTGGTGAGGAAGGTGGTGTGTCGAGTGATGCAGGACAGAATTTGCCGTCAAGTCAATTCGCCGTCAGACAATTCCCCGTCAAAACATGGAGGATTCCCCATCAGGACAATTCGCACCCTGGACAATTCCCTGTCATTCTATAAATACAGTACACTTATTATTAATTAATCAAAACTTTAATAACCGTCAAAGTCTACATTCAATAGAGTAGGCTTTGGATATTATTTATTTGTTGCACCTTTAGTAAATACTGTACTGACTAAAGGTGCAACTAATAAATAATATCCAAAGCCAACACTATTGAACAATGACTTTTACGAATCCCCCTGAAATATAGTTATTAATGTATTGATTAATTAATAATAAGCATACTGACGGGGAATCGTCCATATTTTGACAAGGAATTGTCTGACGGTGAATTGACTTGACGGCAAATTGTCTCGGAACCCTAGAGTGCAACCCCTGCCCCATTTGACACACCACCTTCCTCACCACTCTAGTCACCAGCACTTTCAACACTTTCACTAGCTAATGTACTCACTTTGTTCATAAATCCTTCAAAGTCTACTGTATTTCTGACACCTCAGATATAGCATCATCCCCTTGATCCTCCCCAGGAAATGGCTCATTGACAAGTCTCTACTCTCCATCACTGGTGGTTGACGCTTCTTGGGGAGGCAGTGTCGCGTGCTCGTGGCAAACCCAGGATTTGGGCCACTCTTCACTGCCATCTCACCTACTACGAGTTCAATTTGCGTCACTATTAAAAAATACACTAAAATTTGATAAAAAATAGGTCCTCGTGTACAATGAGGATCGCATACTCTGAACTCATGGTCTATGGGTACCTAATATATATATATATATATATATATATATATATATATATATATACAGTGGATTCTTGAATTTCGACAGTTTAGAATTCAATTAATCGAATTTTGATGCATTTTGGAGTGGTCTGCTACCTCACTTTTCGATGCAAAGACATGTATTTTGATGCTCTCAGGGCCAGACTCCAACCAAAACAGGCAAAGATAATATTTTTGATGCGAACCAAAATGCTAGAAGTGAAGGAAAATTATAAGAAAAAGTATGAGCCTAACCTAATATCGTATGTGACATGTGCTCTCAGGGCCAGACTCCAACCAAAACAAGCAAAGATAATATTTTTTATGCGAACTAAAATGCTAGAAGTGAAGGGAAATTATAAGAAAAAGTATGAGCCTAACCTAATACCGTATGTGACGTGTCAAGAAGAGAATGAAAATCAACATCATTTATTCATGTGTAAGGCACACGATGATATGGTTCCGAGACAATTCACAGTCAAGTCAATTCGCCGTCAGATAATTCCCCGTCAAAACATGAACGATTTCCCGTCAGGACAATTCGCACCCTGGACTATTCCCCGTCATTCTATAAATATACTTATTATTGATTAATCAATACTTTAATAACTTGAAGATATAACAGGAGAAATTAAAAGAAAAGAATCAATAATAGAAATACTGTACTAAAACAAAATGAATTACAGGTGGTAGCCAATACAGTAGGCAGAATACTGAAACGAAGAGAAGTACCATAATTATGAATATAAGGAGCAATATAGAAATGAACAATAGAGACTGAGAAAAAAAAAAAGGCATGTTGTTTAAGGACAAGAGCTTCTTCTTCTTCTTCTGGGTGTAGAGGGCAACGGTCAAGGACATGACCCACTGCCCTTCCTCAGCCGATGGTACAGAGTCTTAGGTCACAGACGGGTGAGCTGCCCCGACAATCGCAGGAATCTACACAGCAGGCGCATGACTTGCAGACATGTATCAGGGTCACCGGAGCCACCAAGTAGTAGAGGGAGGGAGGGAGAGGCGGGGGTATCCAAGGGTAGCCAAGTGTTCTCGGAGGGCCACCCAGTAGGAGTGAAATCTGGGACACCACAAAAGGAAGTGTTCAACAGTCTCCTCGGCACGGGGACACCAGGGACACCACGGGGAATCTACCAAACCTAGACGGTGTAGGTGGCCATTCAGGCACGTATGGCCAATACGCAGGCGGGTGAGTGCCACGTCCAGTTGGCGGCAGGGATGGCGGGCCCAGGGGTGGATTGCAGAATCAGCATGGATGAGTCCTAGAGAGGTTGCGTCTAGCTCAAGAGAAAAGAACTGCTCCCAAAGAGATGTACAGGCTTGTCAGATATGAGAGTGGAGAGCAGCGGGATCCAGATCAAGGTAAGTGAGATGTTGGGAGTGGTGGGCTTGCTGAGCTGCATGATCCACGATTTCGTTGCCACGAATGCCTATATGCGAAGGAACCCACTGAAGGTGTACAGTCCAGGGGGGGTGAGGCAAAATATATAAGGAGGGAGTGAATCACACGGACTAGTCGCACATGAGAGGATGGCCGATTGGAGAGGAGGAGGTGTAAAGATGACTGGGAATCAGTGTAAAGCACTATTGGTTGAGGTGGCAAGTGCCGTTTGACAAAAGTCAGGGCTTGGAGGATGGCATATAATTCTGTAGTGAGGACAGAATGTGGTCCTGATAGGGTCCAGGTCTGGCAGAGAGAGAGGTCTTCAAAGTACACTGCTGAGGCATAGGAGGCAGGAGGGGAGTATGAACCGTCAGTAAAGATTCTGAAGAAGCCTCCATAGAGAGAGGTATCCATAAGGTGGAAAATTTGGTTGGCCAACAAAGCGTCAGAGGACTTCCGAAATGGGACAGGGAGGTCTGGGGACACCATGGGGGAGAGGTCAAACCACGGAGGGACAGGTGAGATGGAGGGAGTGGGGGAGGAAGACTGGGGTGGGACAGATAAGGTATAACAGGCCTGTAGGCCACGAAAGATGAAGGGTGGGTTTGCACGAGGCCATCGAGGGGGAGGACTGACTAGAGGGATTCGAGAATATAGGATAGAGAGTGGGTGCTGGGGGGGATGTCCAAGAAGACGGTGGAGGAGACGACAGTCAAGGCCAATACACAATGTGGAAAGGGGGAGCATTCCTGATTCGGCATGGAGGGATACAACTGGGGATGACTTAAAGGCCCCTAGGGCTATACAGAGGGCAGTGTTTTGGATTACATCCAGCCTCTGCAGGTGAGAAGAGGAGGCAGATCCATAAACTGATGAGCCATAAGTGAGTCGGCTTAAGATGAATGCGGAGTACAGATGGAGCAATGTCTCCCTACTTGCACCCCAACGCACTCCTGCTATGCTATGCATGATGTCTAGTCATCGAGGGCAGGAGGATCGGAGGTAGTCTATGTGGTGTTTCCAAGTCAGTCTGGGACCGTCTAATCGCAGTCCAAGAAAGGTGTGCCTAGACTGTAGGGGTACAAGAGAGCCGTTTATCCGAATATGCGGAAGGGTGGGGAGTTTGCGCAGGGTGAAGCACATGAGAGAACTCTTGCCGGCTCTCACTGTCAGACCCCATGCCGCCGCCCAGGCGACAAAGACGTCTACTGCCTGCTGGAGGCCTGACTGGGCATCGTGTAGTTGATCTGCACTACAGAGGAGAGAAACGTCGTCCGCATAGATAAGGAATGAGACTCCCGGGATTCGGGGGATGTCTGATAGTAAGACGTTAAAAAGGAGGGGGCTGAGAACAAAGCCCTATGGGATGCCCCTGTGGATCACAGAACAAGATGATTTTATATTCCCTAGGGAAACGGCAAATGTGCGATCTGTGAGAAAGCTTCGTACCCAGGCCAGGGCTGGACCTCTCACCCCCTTTGTGCTGAGCTTATATAGTATACCAGCATGAGGGGCTGAGTCAAATGCACTCTGAATGTCTACAAAAGCTGCCAGGAGATATTGACGGTGGCAATATGCGGAGCGGATGTGGTGTTCAATCTGGAGGAGGATGTCCGCAGTGCTCCTTCCTGGTCGGAAGCCACACTGGTCCTCCCAGAGGAGACCATGGTGTTCTAGCCACCATGTAAGGTGCCTGGTAACCATGCGTTCAAGCACCTTGCCGACATTTGATAATAGGGCAATAGGTCGATGGGAGGAAGGCAGGGAGGGGTCCAGTCCTGGTTTGGGAAAGGGGAGAAGGAGGGATTCCTTCCATGAGGAAGGGAATGTGCCTGACAGCCAACTGTCATTGAACAGGCCTAGTAGGGAGGTAAGGAGGAGGGGTGGGAGGTGTTTTAGGAATTCATTAGGGACCAAGTCAGGGCCACAAGCTTTTCCGCTCCTGGTAGAATGCAGTGCGTGTTGGAGTTCAGGGGGGGAGAATGGGGAGGCAAGTCCCTCTGGTGAGGGGGATGAGATTCCATCCTGGATGACCTGCTGGAGGCGGTCTAATATCGCCAGGGGGGCGGGAACACCAAGCTGTGACTGGAAGAACTGTGCCAGGAACTCTGCTTTGTCATGAGGGGTGAGGAGGATAGCACCGTCCTTGACCAGAGGGTATGAGTGTACGTTGGGGAGTCCCTTCATGGATCGGACGAATTTCCACGTTCTGGATGTAGAGCTGGAGAAGGACAGAGAGGAGCAGAAGGCTGACCGGGCTGTACGTCGTGCCAGTGATATGATGCGTTTGCACTCTGCCTCTCGGCGACAATGTTGAATCTTGAGGCGGAGACAGGGGTTATGTCTCCAAGCATTCCAGGCTGAGTGACGAGCTCGGACGGCACGGGTGCAGTCATCCGTCCACCATCCACCATGGCACTGGTGGGCAGTTCGCACCCCGACGTGATGATAATTTGAAAACAAAACGTCCTGCCTCCACGAGGGATGGAGAGAACTTTGCCGCCCGTTCGTCAAGGGACAAGTCTGACTGGAGGGGAGGGATGCTAAGGGCTGTGCAGGATTGTGGCCACCGATCTGGAGCCAACCGCCATCGGGGGCGTGGGGCATACTCAGGTGGGAGCAACAGTCCGGCAATATCAAGGAGAACCAGGAGGTGGTCACTCCCGAGGTAAGGGCCAGTTGTCACAGCCGCGTGCTGAAAAAGCGGATCACCAACATAGAGATCTAGGGTGGAGGGACGACTAGTCTGTGGGTCACAACGAGTCTGGAGTCCCATAGGTGTGAGGAGGGTGAAGCGGGAAGTCTCAAGAAGGAAACTAAAGATGGATCTGCCTGATCGATTTGTAGAGCCACTGGTTACACACGGGTCCCAGTGTGGATGGCGGGTATTAAAGTCTCCCATAAGGAGGCATGGTGGCTGGAGGTGGTCTTGATAGTATCGGAGCTCTTCCAGGGTCAAGTCCTGGCAGGGGTTGTATGCGACAGCTACTGTGATCCAGCCCATTGAGAGGCAAAGACGGACGGCAAGGAATTCCATGACACCCTGGGTTGGCCTAGGGATTGTGAGTTCTGAGCAGGGGATGGAGTCATGGACCATAATCGCCACGCCCCCTCCCACTCTTTGGCGATCCACGCGGACAACGTGATTGCCCCGGACAGACAGATGGAGGTTAGGGCAAAGCCAGGTCTCACAAATGTCGACCCCAGGGGAAAGAGTTGACACTGTCATCTTCAGGTCATGCGTCTTACGCAGGAGGGAACAGGCATTCCAGAGGATGAAACGGTTGATATGTGGGGGCGCCATTATTGTCAGGTGAGGAGGGAAACACACTCGGTAAGAGTCTGGTAATGATATCCAGTAATGACAGACCACTTTGGTACAAGGATAAAGCATCCGTAATTATGTTGATGAAGGAATCAGTTATTGGTGTTTCATGGAGGCCTGAGGGTGGCAGCGACTCATCCTGATGAGGAGATAGTACAGATGGGCGAGAGCATGAGCAATGTGCAGTGGCAGGACGGGGTGCTGAGGAAAAGGGGAGCGGCTGGGAGGGACTGGTCAGGGGGACCACAGGGGGGGTGGCGGGATCAGAAACTGACTTCTCACTATGGGTGGGACGAGGACGATAACGTTCGGGCTTAAAATCTGGAATAGGATGGGACACGATCTCGGGGGGGTGGGAAGGGATGGATGACCGTGTCTGATTCCCTGTCGGTGATGTCCGCCTCTGGTGGTTGCAGGTCCTGTAGGGCAGAGAAACGGTTGGAAGTGACTGCAGCAAAACTGAGGCCCTTCTGCACGGTGCGGCTGGGTGGATGAGAGGACACGGACGGTGCTGACTGAGTGGGGAGAGGGGGTGTGGCAGTGCGTGGTGCCAGGTTGAGGAAGCGTAGCTTGGTGTTCACAGATTGGAGGGAGGATGGGTTGTTTCAGGCTGTCTCATGAATGGCAAGGGCTTGCTGATATGTGACAGTGTGGGCGTCGCCACAGAAAAAGCAGTAAGGGTCCTCTGTGCACGGCTCCCCAGTGGTGGAGCGGTAGGGGTGAAAGCGGCTACAGTGTGCACATCGGACCTTGTTGCGACAGGAGAGGGATCCATGCCCAAACTGATGGCATGTAAAGCAGCGTAGCAGAGGAAAGGTGTAAGTACCTACCGCATAACAGGAATGTCCTAGTAAGACCTTCTCTGGCAGGGGGCCCTCGAACTTGAGTCGGACAACCTGAGACTGTTGTACCTGTGTGCCGTCCTGTCCAGATCGGGAGGTGAGACGTGAAACCTCTACAAGGCAGCCTCCTGACCCCAGGCAACGAAGCTGAGAAAGTATGTCCTCAGTGGAGAGGTCTAGTGACACAGGGCTGATTTTACCAAAAAAGTAAGCACTATCAGTAGGGGAGGTAGCCCTCCAGCACTTAACCTTCCATTCTCCCAAGGAAGTTAGAGATTCGGGAGGGGCAGGCAACTTGGCTATATTTGTCTCTGCTATGCAGAAGCGAAAGGCAGCTCTTCGTCCCAGTACCCGAAGCTTGCCCTGCACACTGTACTTACTCCAGGAGCAAGCATTAATGGCCTTGGACAATGCCCTGGGATTAGAAAAGACCGCACTACCGTCCAGAGTGCGCACTAGGAAAGTAATCAAGCGCTCACCTGTGGTGTTGTCTGTAAATACTGTGGGCTTGAAAAACTTCCCTGAGTGGGATGTGCCATCCAGTCCACCATCCTCCTCTTCCTCCTGGGGTTGCCGTCATTCACGCTTGCCTTGGGGGAGTCCGACCTCTATCATAGCCTCATCGTCATTTTCCAGGACTTAAACCGGCTGGGCAGCCGGCTGTGTCTTCGCCATACCGATCACTCACCTCGACCTTGCCTAAACATGGCCGGATAGTAGCGGTAGCAATACCAAAAGAACCACAAATTTGCGTACAACTATTAGAATGAGTGATCAAGGAGCAGTTGATGGGTAGGGGACAGAAAAGGTCGTCAGCAAGGCAGAGCACCACGACTAACATCTCCGAGGCTTCCTTCGCACGACCACGAAACCAGGACAAGAGCTCCTGGATGAGAGTAGGCACCAACAACAATAAGCCATGTGCAAGGCGATGCTCTGTTGTCGGCGGCCATCTTGCTACTGTCCTGCCAGCAGCCAGCCCTCTACAGCCAAGTGCTGCACTTTCAGCCTGTACCTTCCATATGTGGACATGCATTTCACTGCAATTTAGTTGTCTGTATTTTCGTATTTTCGTCGCAACTTACCTGCTTCAAGATGGCAAGCAAGAGTAGTTCCTCAGGTGGCAGTGGTAATGGACAAGAGCAGCCTAGCACCTCTAAATCTTTGCAGCCAAAGGAGAAATGGCAATACAGGAATGGGCAGAAATACACCAAGTATACGCTTGCTGACAGTATGGCAATACCATGCAGAACTACAGTTACTTAACCACAATTATAGTTCATAAAGTTTACAGGGGGTGTGGGCAAAAAATCATGATTTTACGTAGTTAGGTTCGGCGGCCCTGGACCCAAACTAATTTTTCCCATAAGAAGTTCAGTTCAAATTTTGATTATTTGAATTTCGTGGTGAGTTTTAGGTACCCATGCCCATCGAAATTTGAGAACCCACTGTGTGTGTATATATATATATATATATATATATATATATATACATACAGTACATATATCATCATCATCATCCGGACCCCCTTTCCCACCCAAGGGCAGGGTGAGGAGTAGCAATGTCCAGACAGCCCAAAATTGCCCAATCCAATTGGCCATGCTTCCATTCACTCATCATTCAAGCCCCTGGAATCCTGGCTCAATCGGATACGTCAAACACATTCACCACGTTCTGTAGCTTCACATATCGTATATGACAGAGTCATTCCAGACGCTGCCACATTAAAAAGGGGTGCCAAAAATCCCTGATCATGCATATCTCCTCACAAAATTCATCCAACCAGCTCGACCTCCTGTCAGTTCCCTAGCCTCACCGACTTCCAAATCTCTCTTCCTCACACATTCATCCACCATATCTCTCCACCTTCTCCTTGGCCTACCTCGCCTCCTCCCTCCTTCGAATTCGCTCAGATATACCTTCTTCACCACTCTATTGTTATCCATTCTCTCCACATGACCATACCATCTCAGTACACTCTCTTCAATTCTGGTGTCCACTGACTTCCTCACTCCACATCTTTCACGAATCATATTATTTCATATCCTATCCACCCTCTGTACTCCACATACATTCCTCAGCAGTCCCATCTCCATTGCTCTTACTCCTGACTTTTCATTTTCATGCCACACCATAGTCTCACATCCATCATATGTTAAAGTTGGCACTAACACTCCTTCACGTAAGCCTCGTGCAGCTGCAACACTCAAGCCTCTGTTTCTTATATGGTCTTCATTACACCAGCTACTTTTCTTCCTTGTGTCACTCTACTTTCAACTTCTTTTGCACATTTTCCTCTCTTTTCTATCACTGTACCCAGGTATTTGAACTCTCTCACCAATTCCAGTCTCTCTCCATTCACTGTTACATTGCACTGGAAGTCACCGTCTCTCTCAATGACCATCACTTTACTCTTTTCTACATTTACTCTCCAGGAACGACGCTTGAAGACATCAGCAAAACTCTGCACTAGCCTACCAAGTTCTTGTCCGGTACTTGCAAGCAGTACTGCATCATCAGCATACAACAAATTTGAGATATTCCATCCATCACCATTCATTATCAATTCCATCCCTCTCTCCACTACTCGTGTTTTCACTTCTCTCATCACCCCATCCATATATACATTGAACAACCATGGGGACATCACACAACCTTGTCGCACGCCTACACTGATTGTGAACCATTCACTTAGATGCCCATTAACCCTGACACATGCTTCACTACCATCATAAAAACTCTTGATGGCACCTAACAGCTTACCTTCTACACCGTACATGCGCAAATTTTTCCACAATCCTTCTCTGTCCGCTTTGTCATATGCTTTTTCCAGACCCATGAATGCCATAAACACCTTATGGTCCTTCTCACAAGCCTTCTCTACTATCTGTCTCACTGCAAATATTTGGTCCACACATCCTCTGCCACTCCTAAAGCCACCCTGTTCATCACTCACTAGGACTTCTGATATCTCTCTTACTTTATAATAATTCTTCCATGTACCTTCCCTACCACACTCAGTAAGCTTATGCCACGATGATTCTTGCACTCACTTCGTTCACCTTTATTTTTGTACAGGGGTACAATCACAGCCTTTTTCCACTCTGCAGGCACAGTTTCACTCATCCATGCCTTCGTACATATCTCCAACAAACACTTCATTCCATTTTCTCCACTACATTTAAGCATCTCTGCATACACCTCATGAACCCCAGCTGCTTTCCCATTTTTCAGCCGCTTCACAGCACTCTTCACCTGTGCAAGTGTCACGTCTCCTGGCACTGCATTCCTTCTCTGCACACCCCCAAAACCAATCATGTTTACAGCTGCTCTGCTCTCTCTATTCCCATTCATCAGGCTTTCAAAATATTCTTTCCATCTGGTCCTTACTTCATCTCCATGGGTTAATAATCTACCACCTGCATCCTTCACACCATCCCATTTCTTACTGCTTTCACTTCTACGTTTCTGCACCTCTTTCCAGAATAACATTCTATTTTCAGAGTAGTTTGCATTCATTTTTCTTCCTAGATCCTCATTTACATATTTCTTTTTCCTCTTCACTAGTCTCTTTACGTGCTTCTTGCTCTCAACATATTCAAGTCTTATTTCAACTGAACTCCTATCCTGTAACCACTTTAGTCACTTCTTCCTCTTTTCCTCCACCGCTCTCTTTACCTCCTCATCCCACCATGCCGTACCTTTCTTCTTTGTTGTTAACTCTTGCCACACCACATACCGCTTTAGCATTCCAAACTAAGCAATCCCTATATGCATTCCACAGTCTGTCCAGATCCAATTCATTCCAATTCAGCAATTCTAACTCGTCCTCTACTTTGGTCCTGTATTCTTCTGCCATTTCTTTGATCCTCAGCTTCTCAACTTTCAGTCTTTCTCCCTGACTGCTTCTCTCTCTCCTGATCCACCTTACTCCTTTCAGCTTGATCTTGCATACCACAATCATATGATCTGACAGACCTCCACATCGTCCTCTCACACCCCTCGTATCAGCAACCATTCCCATCATCAACCTCTCTACGAGCACGTAATCAACCAGGCTTCTTTCAACACAATCCCCGTTCCCTCTATACCATGTATATTTACGTGCATCTCTGTGTTTGAAATACGAGTTACAAATGCACAACCTCCTCTCCTGACACATATCCTTTAGTATCTTCCCTTTATCATTTTCTCCTGGTACTCCATAGCAACCCATTATGTCATCCTCAGGACCATATATATATATATATACAGTATATCTACCTATCTATCTATCTATCTATATATATATATATATATATACACACACACACACACAAACATACCCATGTCCCTTACTACTATCTGGACATGTACAGTAGTGGTCAATATTCATGCAAACTTAAAGTGAGTGACTGATCCAAGAACTGGATAATGTTAAGCTACTACAAGAGAAGGGATAACCAATGTGACAGAGTGGTGAGTCACTCATGTTGCCTGGTTTGATAGTAGACATGTCTCAATGGCAGCAGGTGCCTGATGGGGGAACTATGCTGAATATCATCCCCTGGGAAGTGGTGGATAGTCCTTGGAACAGCACACCTTAGGAAATGTGAGAAATCAGAGGCAAGGATATGCCATACAGTGGGATGCCTTTTGGATGTTATGTGGGCCACTTATAGTATGGCCAAATGCCTCAAGGTGGGACACTTAAAGCACCAGGATGGACAGCAAGAGAAGCAGGTCACATGACAAACTCTTACAGGTGGGACAGTACCCAGAATCTCTGATGGATGCAGAGAGCACAGAGGCCGAGGACGAAGCATTACAGTGTGTCCTGCCCAAAGTGCAGCGGAACAAGGCTACACAACTGGCCAGCCAAGACTAACCGGCAGTCAGGCTCTGCTAAGACAGGGATGTCCTCTCCAAGACAGGAGAAAAAGATGTGCCCAACCTGGGGCTGTCAATGCTCCTGGGCTTACCAAGAGGAATGTCCTGTGGCAAAATGATGAAAACATAGGAACAAAGAGTACGCTGCAAAGAAGAATGCTATAGCAGACATATGGCATAGGAAGGAAGGAAGAAATAATGAAGAACTAACAACAAGTCATAATATGGCTAAATGACACTACGGTGGAAGGGAGAAAGGAAAATAATTAAATTAAATGTGCGATGAGAAGAGCAGTACAAAAAGTGATAATACTAGAAACAGAAACAATGGGAGAGTCGCCTATGAAATCTTAAAAGAGTGGGGATCAATGTAGTGGGGACAGGAAGGGGAAAGCTGAGAGCCGGTGCTGGAGTGTAGAAGAGCAATCACGAAAAAGTCGACAGCTAGTCATGTGGCATTTATAGTTTGAACAAAAGGGCTGAGGGTCATAACCACGAGTGAGGCGGGTATGACCCATGCCAAACTGAGCAAGGACAGTCTCTGGTCAACAACTGGGATGGGCTGATGTATAACAAGGAAGAACAGAGGATTTAATACTATGAAGTTTGCTCCCTATGGGTCAACAAGTGGGTTGGTGGAGGGTCTGTGCCCCTTCCTGTAAAACAACTAAAGCAAAGTCAGAAGGCCACCCCTTATGGGATTATGGCATCTGGCTATAGATAAATAGATTAAAGTTTGCTGTATGCCACAGGAAGAAAACAGAGGTATGCTCCTGCACCAGGCTTGAGGCTCATAGTCATAAGGTCACAGGAAGGGCAGATCACCACACTGGACTAGCCATGTTAAGAGTAACATGCTGCACTGGAGAAGACATACTGATGAACTACAACACATGTGTGCAGGTAAGGACTGCACTGATGAACACACTGAAGCATTAACTACAACAAAACAGAAGGGGTGCAAAGAAGATTGAAAGAAGCCTCTGAGAACTGGAGAGAACAAGGAAAAGAAAGGGGGGGGGGAAAGAAGAAAACACAATAGCCCAAAGGCTTCCACAGGGAAAGCAACCACACAAAAGCCATCCCAAAACTTACAAGAAAATATGACTGATATAACTCACTGTAGAACTGGAGCAACTCTAGTCTTTAAAAAGTTGTGGTCTAATCCAGGAAGGCAAAAGCTTTAGGGGGAAAAAAAAAAAATGCCAAATGGCTTTAGTATAGTGCTCAGCTTACAATGACAAACAGGTACCAAAGTCAGTACATCTGAGTGCCCTGGCTGGCCATGCTACTTTAGCCAATACCAGAAAAGGCCCATGACATGTAGGTGCCCTAGTTCATGATTTTTCATAAAAGTTTGCCTTATCTACTTTGCAAAGTGGAGTACACAAGATGAAAGACTAGCTCAGAAAGGTAACTGTAACTTACAGGGCACAGCATCAATACATATTCAAAAAAAAAAAAAAAAAAAAAAAAAAAAAATCAGAATTGCCGAAATTACCAACTAACAGGCTGTACTGAGTCTCTGAAACTCAACTGAATCCAGTCTTACTGTACACTGCTGACAGATTGAAATGACATCTGTTGATATATGGGCAGCCAAGAGATGAGGCATGCAACAGCATTCAAATGAAGCAAGATAGACCAAGGCTTGTCATCCTTAGCTGTACTGGCCAACAGAAACTCAATACTGTACTCTTGTTGCTCTTTATGGGTTACTATACTATTATAACATTTTCTTCCTATATGACAAGTGGTGGTCAAGTGGACAGAGAAACAATCTGCTGTCCAAAAGGATGTCAGTTCAAACACAGGGTGGGACAGAGAACAGTTTGATTACTGCATTTAATTCAAACATATACAGATGGTCCCTGTTTTATGACAGACTTACAAATTTTTGAAGAACAGTTGACTTACAAATTTTCGACTTTATGATGGTAGAAACCATACTTTGAAATTTGAATTTAAAGGGCTAGCAATATATTCTCTCATGCTACTGGGCAGCAGCAGCAAGCTGAGTCCCAGTCTGCCCAGGCGGTCAATACTGTAAACAATTGATGCTCCAATGCTCTACAGTGTTCTGTACTGCCAGCACTTTTCTGGATGTCCCCCTGTATCTACGTTGTGCTTTGTGCAACCTTCATTTCTACAAAATGCCTATCTGTCTCTCCTGCTACTGGTGAAAAGAAGAGGAAGGCAATTACTCTTGAGATGAAACTCAAGATAACTGCCCAGGATTAAGCCCGCATGCCTGTTGGGTCCTGATCATTTTGGCCGTAAGTCATTTAGACTGTCACGTGCGCGCTGGCAAATGGCTGAATCGCCTAACAGCCTAAATAACATAACATAACCTATTTGGACATTACGGCCTAAATGACTTACAGAGGAAATGACCATGACCGAGCCTGTAATGGCCATCACACGTGAACATGGACTTTCACAATCGACTATGATAGTACAGTATTAAAAAAATTACATGAGATTTTCAACACTTTATTATAAAATGGCTTTGTGTTAATGATTTTGTCCAACTGTAGGCTAATGTAAGTGTTCTAAGTATGTTTGAGGTAGGCTTGGCTAGGCTATGATGTTCAGTTGGTTAGGTGTATTAAATGCATTTTCGACTTACGATAAACTCCACTTACAGTCAGTTTCTTGGAACGTAACCTGACTGTAAGTAGAGGGCCACCTATATACTGTATATAAGAGAGTATGGATCAGCTGGTTCAAGAACTGTGTGGGAATGATTGAAAGTACGAATACAAACACGGGCAATCATGTGTGTGTGTATGCGTCAATGCAAGATCATGCAAGCACAATGAAAGAAAAGTTCTGGGCAAATGTAAAAGCATGCATGGAAAAATATGAGAGGACTGAGAGTGTTTTTGACTGGAAATGAGAATGGAAAAGTAGGGAATGTTAAGGTGCATGAAGTAGCTGGTGAGCGGGGTGTGCCTGTAGATGTGGATGAGAATGGCAGTTCTCTAGTGGACATTTGTGCAGGAAGTGGTTAGTGATTGCCAATACCCTCTTTAGGCACGAAATGATCCACAAGTATACATGGCGAATGATGAGAAGAGTGGGTAGCAAACTGAATGAATGGAGGGCAATGACTGATTATGTGTGTGTGAATGACAGAATGACACAGTGTGTAATGGATGCAAGAGCAAATAGAGGCTGGGGGAGTGGACTTTCTGACCACCACTTGGTGATAATGAGAGTCAAGGTATAAATGCAGTGAATGAACAGAGGGAAGGACAGGAGGAAGTAGTCCATTAAAAAAAAAAAAAAAAAAAAAAAAAAAAAAAAAGGCAGACAAGAAGCGGTACCAAGGCACAGCAAACCCATCCCTGGCAGTCATTTTAGTGATGACATACAAAACCAACAGAATATCTAGTCAAAGATGTCACATATCAAATTTGGAGTAAATTAGGTGAAAACTGACGATTTTATGCCCATTTGGAATTTTAGGCCCAGCCCACCTTATACTGACCCCCCAACAGCTAACTGGGGGAAGGTGACCCCCCTGATGTAATGAAGCATATAACAAGATGTAGATTTGAAAGATGCAACTTTTGGATTTGGTTTCATGTTGATGTGGCGAATTTGAAAGGAGTTATGGTGAAAGAACAATTCTTGTTTACATTTTTCTTTTACATTTTTTGGGCCTACAGGCTGGGCATTGGCCAAATTTGGCCCAAAATTTTACCAGGCAATCAGAAGGTCATAGCCCATCACCCCTGTAATTTCAGTCAAAACTGCACCAGTAGTTTTTGCTTAAAGCTGTTAATAGATAGACACACAGACAGACAAACAAGTGAAAACAATACCTGTCCAAGAGCCCCTCCGGGGTGAGGACAGGTAAATATAAGAGAGCAGTGGAGCAGCAACTGGGTAAATATGACTTGGAGCAGATGGGGGAGGTGTAAGGCATGTGCAAGATATTCACAGAAATCTGTGAAGCATATGAGTTGATGTGTGGGGTGAAGACAGGACAAAAGGGGATGCAAGGAACGACATGGTGGAAAGAAGAGCTGTGACACGAAACAAAAAAGCATACAGTGCATGGATGGGAACCAGAAGCATTGAGGTAGTTGAGAGACAGAAGAGAGAATTGTATGTAGTGAGGAAGTGAGAGGTGAAAAGATTAGTAAGAGAAAGTACGAAGAGAATGGATGAAGAATTCAGAAGGAATTTTAGTGTAAAGTGAAGGGAATGTTAGAAAATGTTCTGGAAGGAGGAAAAGACAGCCAGACAGAGTGATATATAAGTTAGTAAAGAAGGGAAAGATAAAAATGATAGACTGATAGTGGAGAAGGGAGAAAAAGTGAGCAGACAGAAAACAATTTAAGGAACTGTTAAACATAAAGAATGAAAGTAATGCGAGTACAGAATAAATGGCTGAGGAATGGCTCGGAGAAGGAGGGAGGTGAGAAAGGAGGAAGAATTCAGTAGGATGGAGGTAGTGGAAGCAATAAAGAAAGTCAAAATGGGGAAAGCCCCAGGAACTGATGGAGTGTGTGGTGAAATGATGAAGCACAGGGGAGAGATAGTAGTAGAATGGATGTGGAAGATGTGCAGATTGGCCTGGGAGGAGGGTAGAACCCTGGAAGATGAGAAGTCAAGTAAAATTATTCCCCTGTACAAAGGAAAATGGAAAAAAAAGAAGTATGTCATAATCATAGGGGCATTTGTCTTCTTAGTGTAATAGGAAAAGTATATGGTAGGATACTTACTGACAGAGTTAGGGAAATTACAGAGGAATAAGTTGGAGAAGTACAGGGAGGTTTTAGGAAGGGAAGTGGTTCCATAGATTTGATATTCATCCTCAGGTCTTTAGTGGAAAAATTTTAGAGATGGGAAAGAAGTTATAAGTGGACTTGGAGAAAACACATGATAGGGTTGATAGACAGGGAAAGTGGAAACTATTACGAATATACGGAGTAAATGGGAAGCTCTTGAATGCCATGAAGAGAACATATGAGAGTTCCAAGGTTGCAGCATGTGTGGATGGTGAACTGAGTGAATTTTCCTTTCTGAATGTTGGATTGAAACAGAGATGTGTCACGTCACCATGGCCGTTCAATCTGTGTATGGACAGGGTTATAGAAAAGATACAAGGTAGGGGAGTGGATGTCGGAGCGGCCCTAATGAGAGAGAGCAGCATTTGGAAACTTCCTCTATTGTTGTCTGCAGATGATACTGTACTGTTAAGCGAAGATGAAAGGGAACTGCAAGGCTTAGTGAATGAATCTGGGAGAGTGTAAGAAATGGAATCTTAAGGTGACTGTAGAGAAGAGTAAAGTTATGGTCTTTGAGAGAAATGAAGTCACTGAATGAACAATAATGTTGGATGATGAGGAAATGGAAAATGTGAGTGCATTTAAATACTTGGGTAGTATGATGAGTATGGATGGAAGTCTGGAGGAGGAAGTGCATGAATGGGTAAAACAAGTATGAATGGTTGCTGGTTCTTTGAAAGCAGTGATAAGAAATAAGGAAGTGGGCATGAATGTACAAAATTGATGCATGATAGTATTGTGATACCAATTCTAATGTATGGAAGTGAAAATTGGACCTTATTGGAAGGGCACACATCAAGAGTGAGAGCAATGGAAATGAGTTATGAGTGGTGCATGTGGAGTTACATGGAGAGACTGACATATAAGGAAGTGAAGGAGCATTGTGGTGTGGATGTGGATGTGATAGAAAGTGTTACGAGAAATACACTGAGGAGGTCTGGCCATGTGGAGAAGATGAAGAGCAAGAAACTAACAAGGAGAGTGTATGACAGTGAGGTGGAGGGGACAAGAGGGAGGGGGATGCCGAGGATAAGATGGAGGGATGGGGTAAAGAGGTATATGAGAGAGGGGGTTGTGAGCTGGGGGGAGGGCTGTGAAATGCTGGGGACAGGACAACAAGGAGGCAAATTGTTTGGGGCCACCCCTTATGGGATTAAGGCATCTGGCAATAGACAGAAATAGATGACAATGGCTTGGCACTTTCTTTTTTTTCCCATTATCTTCATAGTCATCTGATTTGTGCAATCTGATAGGTGACATGAAGTGCCTATATGTGAATGGTTATGCTTATGTGGTTGAATCAGATTTCCAGGGGACTGAAAGGTGAGTTAATGGATGTGTGACCCATTTAATTAGGCATGCTGTAGGTCAACTTTCTCTCTGTTGCTTTTTTCTTGCTATCTAGACCCTACTTCAGCACATATGTACATGGGAAAAAAGGAGGCTGGATGATTGATGATGATGATGATGATGATGACAGACAACAACAACGATGATTAAAACAAAATTGATTGAGGTGCTGCTAGACCCCCTGCCATGCCATAAAAACATCCCTGCAAATACCAGTACACCATACGAGACTGAGACAGCCCTAGTCTGTATTCAATAAAAAGACTGGGTATGAGCAGTGACTGTATGAAAAGTGTATGGCATGCAGAACTGCTGGGCCTCAGGGAATGAATTGTTATGCCTATACCTAGGGCTGGACACACAAATAAATAAATGACCCTTACATGAGAGAGTAGTCGAAGTATAGTTGGTGACATTTTCCTCGAATACGTTGGGCAAAGGATGCATCAGGAGCTACAAATGCCCCACGTGTGGCTGAGCGTGCCATGAGCCGGTAGCGGTCCACCACATCACCATGCTCTCGCATGATGGCACGGATGGTGTTCACATTCCTGAAAAATAAATAAAGCTTAGTCAATTAAAATAAATTTATCATTAAACAGTACAGTAGTCATGTACTGTAATTATTAGAAGTCATATGCTAACATTTCCCATGCTTTCAACCATATCACAGGACAGGTCTTCCTTGTTATCAACGGGCATTCTTCCTACAACAATGTCGATATGCACATCCCGTCGATACCAGTTTTCTGATGGACAGCTTTATTTAATCATTATATATTTCTTATGCAACCACTCATATGTTATCCTGATGTGATTTTTAATTATTAAAAATGAGTGTCCTTTACACATACCATTCCATTATAGGTCTGTATCATCTGCATTCAATACTTATTCAGCTACAGGCACAAAGAATAGTCACTGATTAAAAATAAGAGTGAAACAAGAAGATGGAAATGAGTAGAAGTGAAAGCAGGTGACCAGCTTCGTAATTATGTAACATAAAGAAGACAGGCTGGCACCGCCAGCATGCATATTTACATATCCACCCTCTAACTTACAAACGTAATCTAATCTGTGCTCTTACCCACAGAACGGAAGAGTTATGCTCAAATTATTTTCATTTTGATAATGAACTTATATATCTTAAAGATTTTTTATTTACAATTAGTTCTCCAAAAAGGTCAACAAATGTACACTGGAAAGGCTCTTAATAAATTGTTTTCACTGCTTCAAAAGTCCATGTCACTACTGTTCTGAAAAACACCATATGCTGTACTTTCCCCTTGCATACAATGGACTCTTTAGCTTTAAACTAAATAATAAACTACAGAAACTTCTTGCTGAACACTTTTCACAAGTGTCACTTAGGGTTGTATTTCCATCCATCCATCCATCATCTAATCCTACGCTGCCCCATGAGAAGCGTAGGAGCCCGGGGCTAGGCAGTTGGTCCTGACATTTAAGATGAGAGTGACCAACCTCACTCATCCCTGAGTGGCATTACGTGAGCAATAAACCCCAATCACCCCTTGGATATAAACCTTCATCGGCTCAATCCAATTGGAGCACAATAATTACCCACTAAACCACCAGGCGCCAAAATTTGGTTATGTGGTTACCATCCAGCATAGTAAATAGTTTCCTGGTGTACAGGAAACCATTTGACTTGTCACTCAGTGTAGAGTCACCCATAGGCAGAAGGAAGAGAAAAGAATGAAGGAATGAAAGACAGAAGAGGGAGTGTAAAGTCACCCATGAGCAGAAGGATGAGGAAGGAATGAAGGAAAGAAGGATGGAGGAGAGGACAGGGCAGACACCCGAGAGCAGCACTACATTGAGTGAGTGGATGGTGAGTGCCCCCACCTACCACACAGGGTTGTATTTACAAGTATATAAACATTCTATTACATTCCACAGAAAGAACTACAGGCACTAAGAATATTTTACTACTGTAATGTTGAAAGTGAAAGTGAAATGCATTGATGGCAACAAGTAGAACTGAAAGCCAGTGACTAACCACATATATAACAGTGGAGACAGGCTGGCACTACCAGCTTGCATTTTTATGTAAAATTTTATTGTTTCCCACAGGAGTCACAGACATTAACAATATTTTGTTATCGAATTTATTATTTATTATTGTGCTGGGAGGGGGTTGGTGATGAGAAGGGTGGGTGGTGAACTGAATGAAAGGAAGGCAATGATTGATTATGTGTGTGTGGATGAAAGGATGCGAAGATGTGTAATGGATGCAAGAGCTTATAGAGGTTGGGGGAGTGGACTTTCTGACCACTACTTGGTGGTGGCCAGAATTAGGATTCAAGTAAGATGGAGGAATAGAAGAAGGGAAAGACGAGAGGAAGGAGTAGTTGCAAGGAGAGTGGAAAGGTTACAAGAGGATGAGAAAAAGGCAGAGTATAAGAGAGAAGTGGAGGAATGATTGGACAAATATGAATTGGAGCAGATGGGAGACGTGGAAGGTGTGTGTAGGATATTTACAGAAGAAATATGTGCAGCATGTGATGTGGTGTGTGGAAGGAAGAGAAGACGGAGGGGGGTGCAAGGAACAGCGTGGTGGACTGAAGAGGTGAGACAGGCTGTGGCACAAAAGAAGAAAGCATACAATGAATGGATGAGAAATAGGGGCGTGGAAGAAGTTGAGAGGCGGAAGAGAGAGTTATATGTAGAAAGAAAGAGAGAGGTGAAAAGATTAGTAAGAGAGAGTAAGAAGAGAATGGATGAGGAATTTGGAAGGAATTTGAGTGTAAAGTGGAGGGACTGTAAGAAAATGTTCTGGAAAGAGGTGAAAAGAGTAAGACAGGGTGGAAGTGAAGTTAGCAGGGGAGTGAAAGATGAAAATGGTAGATTACTAGTGGAGAAGGAAGAAAAAGTGAGCAGATGGAGAGAACACTTTAAGGAATTGTTGAACACAGAGGATGGAAGTAATGTGAGTATAAGTGGCTGGGGAATGGCTGGGAGAAGGAGGGAGGTGAGAAGACAGGAAGAAATCAGTAGGATAGAAGTTGTGGAAGCAATGAAGAAAGTTAAATCGGGGCAAGCCCCAGGAATTGATGGAGTGTGTGGTGAAATGCTGAAGCATGGGGGAGAGATAGTAGTAGAATGGATGTGGAAGATGTGCAGATTGGCCTGGGAGGAAGGTAGAGTCCCGGAGAATTGGAAGTCAGGTTTAATTATTCCCTTGTACAAAGGAGAAGGGGAAAAAGAAGTGTGTGGTAATCATAGGGGCATTTGTCTTCTTAGTATAATAGGAAAAGTGTATGGTAGGATACTTATTGGCAGAGTTAGAGAAAGAACAGAGAAATTAGTTGGAGAAGAACAGGGAGGCTCTAGGAAGGGAAGAGGTTGTGTAGATCAGATATTCATTCTTAGATCTTTAGTGGAAAAGTTTCTAGAGAAGGGAAAGACGTTGTATGCGGCTTTCATGGATTTGGAGAAAGCCTATGACAGGGTGGATTGACAAGGATTGTGGAAAGTATTAAGAATATATGGAGTAGATGGGAAGTTGTTGAATGCTGTGAAGAGTATGTATGATGATGCGAAGGCTGCAGTGCGTGTGGATGGTGAACTAAGTGAATTTTTCTCTTTGAAAGTCGGGTTGAAACAGGGATGTGTCATGTCTCCATGGTTGTTCAATCTGTACATGGATGGGGTAATAAAAGAGGTACAAGGTAGGGTAGTGGATGTTGGAGTGGCCCTGGTGAGAGAGGATAGTGTTTGGAAACTCCCTGTACTGTTGTTTGCAGATGATACTGTGTTGTTGAGTGAAGACGAAGGGGAGCTGCAAGGTTTGGTGGATGAGTTTGGGAGAGTGTGTAAGAAACGGAATCTAAAGGTGAATGTAGGGAAGTGTAAAGTGATGGTCTTTGAGAAAGGTGAAGTCAGTGAATGTACAGCGAGGTTGGATGGTGAGGAATTGGAAAATGTGAGTACGTTTAAGTACTTGGGTAGTGTGATGAGTAAGGATGGAGGTTTGGAGGGTGAAGTGCTTGAAAGGGTACGGCAGGGAAGAAAAGTTGCTGGTTCTTTGAAAGCAGTGATAAGAAACAGGGAAGTGAGCATGGAAGTGAAAAAGTTACTGCATGACAGTATAGTGATACCAACTCTAACGTATGGAAGTGAAGCTTGGACATTGTTGGAAGGACAAAAGTCAAGAGTGAGAGCAGTGGAAATGAGTTATTTAAGAGGAGCCTGTGGAGTCACATGGAGAGACAGGCTGACAAATGAGGATATAAAGGAGAGTTGTGGTGTGGATGTGATAGGAAGTGTTATGAGGAACACACTGAGGTGGTTTGGCCATGTGGAGAGGATGGAGGGTGAAAGACTGACGAAGAGAGTGTATGTGAGTGAGGTGGAGGGGGGAAGAGGGAGGGGGAGGCCGAGGATGAAATGGAGGGATGGGGTGGAGAGGTATATGAGAGAGGGGGGTGTGAGTTGGGAGCAGGGCAGTGAAATGGCGGGGGAAAGGGCGACTTGGAGGCGATTTGTTTGTGGCCACCCCGAATGGGATTGAGGCGTCTGGCAATAGATAGATAGATAGACAGTGAAATGTGTATGTTAGATGGAAATCAGTACAGCCAAAAGTAGCCGACTAGCTACCCTACATATGTGACAAAGGGGACAGACCAGCACAACTGGTGTACATATTTACATAAACATTTTACTATGCTCTACAGAAGTAGCTTCAGATACAAGGAATATTTTATGTATTAAAGTGAGAGTGAAATGTGTAGATGGATAATGGTACAGCCAAAAGCAGGTGACTGACATGCTGGTATGAAGATGTTGCAGTGCCTGCCTTGGAAATAATTATGAAATAACTCCCTGCTATAAAAATAAATATAAAAACAAATAAAGTTTAAACCATAGAAAAAAATCCCATCATTAATGACGGAGTATCCAACTGTATGTCTCTTTGCAGTGGCAAAAACTGAAGCATCACAATGCACAAAACTTGACAGAGAATCTACACACAACTTTTATATACAGTATATCTATATATCTACAGCCAAATGCCATAACACTGTAAGATGTGGCCATTTGTCTTTGAGTTTGTTATTTTATGGGGAGGGGCACTAACCCTCTGCCAACCTGGTTGCTGACGTAGGGAACACACATGGGTTGTTTGTATGGTTACCACCTAGCAATGTAAATGGTTTCCTGGCTTACAGGAACCTATCAGGCTTGTCACTTGATGTACAGCCACCAAAAGAAGAGTAACAAAAAGTGACAGGAAAGATGGAAGAAACAGGAAGAGAGGAGGGAAGACACAGAAAAAGAATGATAAAGGTGAAGGAAGAAATAGGCAGCACTACATCAAGTAAGTGGATGATGGTCACCACCACCTATCACATTATTTTTTTTTTTGGGGAAAAAAAAAAAAAAAAAAAAAAAAAAAAAAACATCATGCATACAATTTTCAATAATTCTGGTGCTATATTTCCAGAAGACCTTACAGGTTATTACTGAGGGAGACAATTATGACCCTCACGCTCATCTGTAACTATTAAACTGAATCAACTGTAAACTGAAGCCAAGCTGATCTCATTCTTTTTTTACTCAGAATTAGCTTAAGTGTCACATCCTTAGGACAGTGAGGCAATTCCTGAAAGCCTCTATTTATGTCCCTGGTGTAGTGGGGCAATTGTGGAAAGAGAGAGAGAGAGAGAGAGGAAAGGGGGACAGAACTGGAGGAGATGGCAGGAGGTAAACTGAGGAGGGGTGAGTTGAACAGGAGTGAGATATGATTTAAAAAAAAACAAAATTCACTTTGTGAACATGCCGTGGTTATCGGTCATATCATAAGATAAAAAGGAAAAGATTAAAATCCTATACAGCAGGTGAAAGCAATACTGAATGATATGATAGGAAATAATTAATCATCATACCCCCTGGCAAAAGAGCCTGGGACCAAATGGCATGTTATGTTTTTCTGACACCAAAAGTGCATTTTCAGTAACATCTTACAACACACCTTCCTCCAGCACCATGTACACTGCTCCCTTTCCTCCACAGACATCATATTTTTTTCACCCATACTTTCACTTACCACCACCTGATGGACAAAGTTCATATCACCTTCTTATCATTATCACCAAAGGAATGCACTCTAAACCACAGCAATCACACATCCTTTACACAAAGAATAAGAAAGCTACTGTACAAAATTCACCAAAGAAACAGAACAACACTTCAGCACAGTAAACTATCAGACTTGTAACTGATTATATCGTAGTTGTAGCCGAGCTGTAGGTAACCGTGAGTTAATTTGTAAGAGATAACCTCAGTTCACTTGTAGTCGGTGACAGGAGAAGATAAAGATCAGTCTGGGGTTGACTGTAGTTTTATTTTCTTCAAGGTGATATCTCAAAATTTACATTAAGTCAACTTCGTGAGCATGACCCTTTTTTAACCCCACAGTGCTTCTCTCTCGAGTCTAGACCCCCTTCTCCCTCTCTCTCCTAATTCCTTCTTGCTTCTTTCTCCTCCAGCCTCCTAATTCCTTCTGACTTCTTCTCCTCTTGCCTTCCATATATGAGAACTTCCGTCATGTGGGCTATACTGTTGTCTAGGAGCCTGTATATGTGTGTATCGAAGCTTTCCGGTCATACCTTGCTGTCTGGCATTCTTGAGAGAGAAGTTTGCTAACACAGTTCCTTCGACCTCTAGCATATGACTTTCACTTAACCTCTAGCTTACATCTATGCTACCAGCTATTATTTATGATATTTTAGTCATGACAAAACAAAAAATCCATCACCAACAGCAACAAGAACATTATGAAAAACAGCAAGATCACATTTTACACAGACATTCCCCATATTCCACAATGCAACAGAAAACACAACCTAAACTTTACACTGAGATAGTCTGCCTCCTAAAACAGCATGGCTCACTCAAACACCACTCTCCTGTCCCCCACACACAAGCCAACATCACAAGGTTTCAGCAATTAAACAACAAATTCATCAAAGGGAAAACAAAAATCTGGAAAGTCTTCACAACAACAATAATTCATTCCACATGGCCTTCTCAGCTCAACAAAATACTTAACCATATTATCGGTACTAAATCACAGTGCTGGGCAGGTGCGCAAACACTTGCGCAAAGCGCAATTGCTCACCCTTGCGCTCCGGTGATATCGTTTGCGCATTGCGCACTGCGCGTGACCATGCACAATTTTGCGCTTGCGCACATGAAAAGGCAGGTGCGCAAGCGCAAACTTAGTTGCGCTTGCACAAATAAATTTGCACTTGTGCACCTGCCTTGCGCACCTGCCCTGTGGATTGCATACTGTGCAATCCAAGGGACACGTGGTCTTCCAGGGGACACGTGGTGGGAGCTTCCCGCATGGCTGGACAAGGGATGGGGGAGGCTGGGGCGGGTCACGAGGGTGGGTTGGTGCTTGTTGGGGGGAGGCAGGAGGGAAGGGGGTAGTAGCATTAATATGCTTCAACAGATAATGTATTTTTAATATTTTTAAATTATCATTATTAGTAAATGATAATAACTATACATTATTTATTAAGATTAGCATATGCAATTCCTTACAAAAACCATTAAAATATATTATTTAAATCAAATATCCACAGCCTAATAATTTATTAGGCTGTGGATATTTGATTTAAATACTGTTTTCATGATTTTTTTATTTTTTGTAACGAATTTCATATGCTATTGTATATCTATATTGAATTATTAAATAAACTGTCTTGACAAGACAAGAGAGAGAGAGAGAGAGATAAAGAGCATTATTCTGTGAGAGAGAGAGAGAGAGAGAGAGAGAGAGAGAGAGAGAGAGAATAAATACATGGGAATGGCAAAGGAGCATCCCTTTGATTGAGGAGATAAGGCATAAACTTCGTCCCTCTTCTCTCTCTTATTCTCCAGTCCTTCCCTCCTCTCTCTCTTATTCTCCATTCCCTCCCTCCTCTGTCGGAGAGAGAGAGAGAGAGCTGATGATACAGTAATCATGTGATCTTTGCCAATGCCTTGGTAAATATAGGTTGTTTTTCCCGGACAATGACCTACTGTACCTCAGTCACCCCGGGTGGTGGGCAGGTTGCTACTTTAGTAAGTTATTTAATTATACCAATACGTATTTTACAGTAATTCCCACAAATATATGCAAATGATTTGCGCTGGCATTTTGCGACATTGCACAAGCTAAATATTAGATTGCACACTTGCGCAAATTACAAATAATAGAAAATAATAATAAAAAATAAAAGTAAGTAGGTATGCTGTTTTATTTAAATACAGTAATCATTCCAATATCCGACGTAATAGAGCCATAGGTAGGTCCGGATATTGGTTCTGTCCGGATATTGGGCCCCAGCTTATGGACTTGTACTTATGGACCCTAACTCAGAAAAACACCTATACAACTCCCTCTGGACATGCATAGCACCTATTTAAGACCCAAATCACACCAATAAGGCACATAAATGACTGAAATAAATGCAAAAGAAACATAAAATGAGGGTTTAGAAGTATGTTCATACATTAATAAACATTCTGGTGACTGGCTCCTGGATTGGTACTTATGGACCCTAACCTAGCCTAACTCAGAAAAACACCTTCCTACTGCACATGCATAGCTCCTAACACCTTATTCACACCAATAAAGGACATTAAAGAGTGAAATGAGGTAAGTATAGTATGGAAAAAAAGTACAGTATGAAACATTCTGCTTACTCACAGCAAGTCCATGGCCACCTCGATGAATAACCGCCTCCTCTCAGACTCTGACAGTAAGAAGGATTTCCTGATGCACTAGCAGTACACTGTTCCTGAAGTCTTGCACTGAACTTAGTCAATCACACACAGAAGTCCGTTCTCTTCACAGTGTGCACTCTTGTCAAACTAATGCTCCATTGTAACTTACTAAGTGTTGCCCTTTAACTTTTCCCATTTTTATAATTTTCCAAAGCCAAAACAAACAAGTATATTTACGTTAAATTTTTTTCCAATTGAGTCTTTTCTCTCACAACTGTAAATCCTTAACACAACACACTGTTTTTTTCACTGCACAACACTCTAACTTCCCGTGTGGTCTAGTGGAGAAGTTCTTGCTGTTTATTCACTGTCAGAGTCCGAGAGTATCACTGGCAGGTGACCAAGGGGTGCATCGCTGGGTCGTGGTGATGGCGTACCCACTGCAGATGACTTTGAAGACAGCCGCAAACTCACGTCGAACGGTGACTCCACCGTGGCTGATGTGCTGGGCTGTGGCTCGGAGCATGAGGGCCTGTCTTGGGGAGGCAACGGAGTGGAGCCAGGGCTGGGCACAGCGGGGGTCACGGGCCTGAAAAAACTGTCAATCGTTGATTGACACAATGGCCGACGATTCTGACGATTGATGATGCGCTGCCTGAAAGCATGCACTTCCTCCACGAGTCCCAAGGGCCCCATCTCCCTGTCGCAGTCCGGGTGTTCCAGGTAGTCTAGGACGAACTCTAGATGTTCCCGGAGTGTGCTCAGCTTGGGAATGGCTGGAGTAGTGTCCTGCTGAGAGGAGTCCACATCATCGTCGCCTTCATCGTAGGAATCTTCGAGTTCGGTACTGACACCTGCAACTGAAGACGCGATCTCGATATCAGACAACGTCTGATACCCAGGATCGCCCTCGTCGTCATCCAACCACTCATGAACATCATCCACATCTTCATCGTCGCTGTGCGTACGTAGCCGTGCATGGAAGTCATCCACGTCAAATCCTAGAAAATCGTACTCCACATCCGTTCCGAGAAGCAGACGAGACCAACCATTTTCCAGAGTCTTCAAAGGGACTTCCTTCCATGCACTAGCCCAGTTGTACAGCGCAGACTTGATGTTGTAGCGGCGAAGGTTTTCCAAAGTCCACTTGCCTTGTGTGTCCCGTCCCTCCCTGCGCTCGTCCTTGTCCTCGAGAACAACCATCACCTCGTCCAGGAACTTCCGACGGTACAGGCGCTTTGTTGCCACGATCACTCCTTGGTCCATTGGTTGGATGAGAGCAGTCGTATTAGGTGGCAGAAACATGCACCTAATACGGCCATTTTCAGCAACCAAGTCCTTGTCGCACGGGTGGGCAGGTGCATTGTCGAGGAGAAGGAGGGCCTTTACCTGGTCGCACGGGATTCCCAGTGTCTTCATCTGGTAATGGATGACCTCCTTGACGAAGTGGCGGTGGAACCAGTCTTTGAAGATCACAGCTGTGAACCATGCTTTCAAAGAATGGTACCATACGACAGGAAGGACATCCATCACCCCACGAAGGCACCGAGGCTGCTTTGCATGGCCAACAACAACGGGCTTAAGCCGGTGCATGCCGTTAGCATTGGCACAACACAAAGCAGGTATCCGTTCCTTGGAGAGCTTGTGGCCAGGTACACACTTCTCCATCTCCTCGGCTAGAGTGTTCGTTGGCAGCGAGCGATAGAATAGGCCAGTTTTGTCTGCGTTGTAGACTTGACCGAGAGTGAGGCCCTCCCTGTCGATCAAGCCCTTCACCTTGTGCCGAAACTCATCAACTCCATCCTTGTTATCGTCCAATGCTTCGCCACGTGCTTTACGGTTGGTAAGGCCATGCCATAACTTGAACGCAAAGAGCCAACCCTCGGATGCCTTGAAGTCTAGGGCGTCGTGAAGCCTGGCGAACTTCTCAGCAGCAGCCTTCAGCTCCGTTCCACGTACCATCACACCAGCAGCACGTTGTTGTAGATACCAAATCAACGTGGATCGGTCGATTTCTGCAAACTTGGGAGTAAACATAACCTTCCTTTCCACGTTGCGTTTGCTTCTCGACGAGAAGTCAGCCGTGTACTGCATGAGTTTGTCTCGGGATCTCTTGATATTGAACAAAGTAGACCGGGCCAGGTTAAACTAACGGAGAATGAGGGAAGAAGACCACCCCGCATCTACTTTCTCCAATATCTCCCTCTTCTTCTCCAGAGTCAACACCATTCTCTTCCTTTTCTCAGGTGGCGGGGCCATCATCACACACACTAAGAGGAGGCCCGAGAGCAGCAGGAGGCCCTGCAGCAGGTAAGGCACCACCACAAAAGCGATCACGCGGGCAGCCATAACGACGAGCGTGCACTCGCGGCGAGAGACAGACGGAAAGTGGGGAGGATGCAGCAGTGCTCTATCGGACGTCGGAGGAATGACGTGCCACAACAATGATCTCCCGCACCGTGCGCAGCAAGTTCAAATTATGGGCGGGAAAAATTTGTTTTATTTTTTTATTTTTTGGGGTTTTCAGGCCATTTTGGGAATATTGGATCCCCAGACAATTATGTCCGGGTAGTGGGGATGTTCGGATATTGGGGGTCCGGATATTAGAGTGATTACTGTATCTCAATATTTTTCGGTAATTCCCAAAAATATATGCAAATCGTTTGCGCTTGCACTTTGCAACATTGCACAAGCTAAATGTTTGTCAGATTGCGCATTTGCGCTTGCACAAGGTAGTGAACTGTGGATTGCGCTTTGCGTCTGCGCAAGGTAATACTTCGTTTGCGCTGCCCACCACTGCTAAATCACAATGGTGGTAGGTGGTGGCAACCTTCATTCACTCACCTGATGTAGTGGTGCCTACTTCTTTCTTCATCTTTATCACTGTATCTCAGTGTCTGCTCTCCTCTCTTCCTTCTTCACCATATCCCTCCAAACATGTGTCTGCTTCCCTCTCCTCTTTCACCCTATCCTTCCTGTCACATTTTATTACTCTTCTATCCACTTCAGGTGGCTCTACACTGACTAACAAGTCAAAGGGTTTCCTGTTACCCAGAAAACCTTTTACAATGCTTGTGGTAACCATATAACTAGATAATAGGGCAATGTGGAGACTGTTATGGTGCCCTTGTTAATTGGATGGAGGCACAAATGCGGCAGCCATCCACAAACCAAACTTCCACACTTTTCTTCATGCCTCACAACACCAAAATGCTATCAACCACAACGGACAATCAGTTCACTGCATGAGATGGCCCTGCAGGTAGGGCGGCTTCCCTGGAGTTGATGGGTCTGCTCAGCCAGGCAGACCTAGGTTATTCAGCAACAACAACAACTACTGTATATCACAAACAAGCATCTCCAAGACCCATGCTTCCATTATCTTCAACACATCCCTTCTTACAAGGATCAAGCAGACATACTTATGCACCACTACACAAACACAAGTTCCCTTACACCATCATGTACTGAGTACACCCATACCCCGATTTCCGATGCATCGATAACCGACGATTTCCTAGACCAAACAAAAGAAATGGGGGAACATTCTTATAATTCGTACAGCCATCGATTCACTAGTCAGAACACTTCATCCCTCCATAGGTTTGAAATGAGTGTGTCTGAATGGGATGTGATGGTGCACATGGCCCTTCCTGTCCTCCCTCCATCCTCTCTCTTCTCCCCCATCTCTCCTCCATCCCCCACCATACTCAGCACTGACAGGCATGTCTCCCTCTCCATCCCCCACCTCCCCCCATCCCTGGTTGTCTAACTCCCTGTCCCCCACCTTCCACCACCCCAGCCCCCAGCTTGTCTCCTGTGTGTGTGTGTGTGTGTGTTCTTACCTTACCTAATTCTTACCTAATTGTATCTTTACAGGAATGAGTCAAGCTCGTATTGTCCCGTGTCTTAGATCATATTTATCGTACATATCCTTAAATTTGTGAATTGTTTTGGCAAACACTATTTCATTCGGTAGTGCATTCCACTGATCAACTGCTCTGTTTGGGAAACTGAATTTCCTTACGTCTTTATCACCTCTCTTCTTATGCAGTTTTTTGCAGTGTCCTCTTGCTGATGCTTCTCCATATGTTAAGTAATCATTTATGTCTATTTTCTCCTTTCCTGATATGCACTTATATAGCATTATCATGTCACCTCTTTTCCTTCTCTCCTGTAGTGTTGGTAGATTCAGTTTATTTAGTCTTTCTTCATAGCTTAGGTCCCTTAAGCTTGGTATCCATCTTGTAGCGGCCCTTTGAACTTTTTCAATCTTGTCTATATGCTTTTTGAGATGAGGACTCCAGACAACTGATGCATATTCCAGGGTTGGTCTAATGAATGATGTTATTATCCTTTTTAGCATGTCTTCATTTATGTATGTGAATGCTATTCTCATATTTGCAAGCAGTGTATACATGTTCCGTACCTTCTCGCAGATGTGGTCAGCCGGAGATAGTCTGTTATTGATAATCACACCTAGGTCTTTCTCTCTTTCTGATGTGTATAGGGTTTTATTTCCTAACTTATAATCCCAATCAGGTCTTTTTCCACTTTTACCAAACTTGATTACATGACACTTGTCCACATTGAATTCCATTTGCCATGTGCTACTCCATTCATGAAGTTTATTTAATTCTTCTTGTAGCTCCCTACAAGAGTCTGTGCTAGTAATTCTCCTTTGTATTTTTGCATCATCTGCAAACATATTCAGATAGCTCTCATTTCCAGTGTTACTGTTTATATCATTTATGTACACTAGAAACATGATTGGTGCCAGCACCGAACCCTGTGGTACTCCACTAGTCACTTCTTTCCATGATGAGTAGTTTCCTCTTAGTACTGTCCTCACTTCTCTTTTTTTGAAAAAGTCTTGCATCCAACAAAACAGTTTGCCTTGAATTCCTCTTTGATGGTACAGCTTCCATAAAAGTCTTTGGTGTGGTACTGTGTCAAAAGCTTTCTTGAAATCTAAATAGATACTGTCCACCCATCCTTCCCTTTCCTGTATTGTGCTTGTTACTCTGTCATAGTAGCTCAACAGATTAGTAACACATGATTTTCCTTTTCTGAAACCAAACTGTCTTTCTGTTATCATACTGTGTTTTTCTAGATGATTAACCCAAGCTTTTCTTATAAGTTTTTCTAATACCTTGCTTACAACACTAGTCAGTGATACTGGTCGGTAGTTGAGAGGATTTTGTCTATTTCCTTTCTTGAATAAGGGGACTATATTTGCTTTTTTCCAAATATCAGGTAGTTTCCCTTGACTCAAAGATTTCTTGAAAATTAAAAATAATGGTTTACTTAACTCCTTTGCACATTCTCGTAACACCCAACATGAAATTTCATCAGGACCACTTGCTTTTCCTCCGTCTAATCTACTTAACTCCTCTTGTATTACTTTTTCTGCTATTTGTATATCTGGTAGTATGTGTGGACATGCGTGTTCCACATAGTCCCTCTCAAAATTTTTTTCTTCTGTAAAAACTAATTGGAAATTCTTATTTAGTGCTTCACAAATATCTTTCTCTTGTGTATAAGTGATTCCCTCGTCCGTGATGGATTGTATTATACCTTTTACTTTGGTTTTGCTTCTGATATAGCTGTAAAACAGCTTTGGTTGATCACTACTTTTATTTATTATATCCTCCTCAAACTGTTTTTGGGCTTCCCTCCTTATTCTTGTATAGTCGTTTCTTGCCTGTTTGTAATTATTATACGCCCTTTCACTATTGTGTCTTCTGTATCTATTCCACAACAAATCTCTTCTTTCTTTTGATTTTTTACATTCTGTATTGAACCATTTCTGTATTTTCTTATCTGCTTCTTTGTGCTGTGGGATGTAATTCTGGACTCCTATTTCATAAAATTCACAAAAATTTTTATATACAGCATTTAAATCTTGTCCTCTAAGCTCATTTTCCAAATCAACTTCTAAGAAATACTTCTTTAGGTCTTGATAATTTCCCTTTTTATAGTTTAGGCTCTTTTTGTAACTGTCAGTGCTGTTTACTATGTCATATGCTATCCTGAAGTTATAATTTAGTACTGCATGATCGCTTTTGCCGAGTGGAGGGTGATATATTAAACTGTCAATGTCATTTTCTTGCCTAGTAAATATTAGATCTAGCACTGAAGGTACATCAAGTCCTCTTTTCTAGTGGTTTCCCTCACGTGTTGCGTTAAGAAAAACTCTTGTACGAGATCCAGGAGCTTTTGGTCCCAGCAGCTTTCTTGGCTATTTATATCTAGAGTATTCCAATTTATATTTGTATTGAAATCCCCAGTTAGTATAATTCTTTCCGATTTCTCTTCCATTTTATGTAGCAAGGATCTTATACTCTGAATTGTACTCTCTGCTAGGTCCTCATATTTGTCTCTTTCCCATGTGTTTGATCTGGGTGGCATATACAAATTGGCTACAATTACTTTACCTTCAGATGTGTCGATCTCTACTGCAATCAGTTCTACTTGTGATGGTATATCTAGGTTTATTTCCTTGACTTTTAGATTTTTCTTAGTTAATATTATAATTCCTCCTCCTTTTTTTAAATTTCTGTCTCTTCTCCATATATTGTATTCCTCTAAGTTTAGTATGTCATTGGATATCCTTGGTGTTAATTTTGTCTCAGTTAGGCATATTATTTGTGGTTCATTTTCTCTGACATAATCATTCATCTCTAGTAATTTAGATACCATTCCATCCACATTTGAGTACATCAACTTTATCATCTTGTTTATATACTTGTCATGACATGGTTCTACTAACTTCCTCCTTTTTCTTCCATCCTGTTTGTGTACCACTTTCGTACCTGCAATCCTATTACTTTGTAAAAAAATTTGTTCTTCTCCTCTTCTGATCTTCCCTCATTTTTTGTTTTTGCTTCCTCCCTTTTCTCTTTCAGTAATTCCAGTTCCTCTTGTGTTAGACATCTTTTTATCCATACATTTTTGAACTCCTCTTTTTCCATAAGATTCTTTGCATTTTTTAGTATCTCTTCCACAGTGTTTACACTCTGGAAAGTCACCTTTAGAGGTCTTGTCTTGCTTTTCTCATATTTCCCTAACCTTTTGTGTTCCTCTATGTCTTTACTACAGATTTCCTCTGATACTTCTTTCAGTAACCTCATTACATTTGCCATCTCCTTTTTGTCTCTAGTGATTTTGTTTTTAATTTCTTCCTCTTCTATACCAGTGATTACTATTGATTTATTTATTTCTACTGAATCTCTGACTAACTTTGGATTGTTTTGGATTATTCTTTTCACTTCCTTTTTAATGTTTTTTTCCTCCACCCTTGTTTCTAAGTCTTTCTTTACTTTCACCATTTCAGCATACGTGATTTCTATATCATTTTTGTAGCTTTGCACAGCTTCATTCACCTGTGTTATCTTCTCCTCAATATCACTGCTCTGGTCCATAAGACTGCTTGCTTGTCTAATTGTCTCTGTGTCATTTTTTAACTCTTCCATAACACTCTCGTGATTAACTACTGTACTTCCCATTTCACTCACTTTCTTCCTAAGGGTATTCAATTCCACTGTTAGTTCACTGATGGTTGTGTCTTTCTTATTGGCCTCCCTTCCCAGTTTTTCTATCTCTTCCTTTTGCAAGTGCATTTGCTTCTTTATTTCATCAATTTCATTTTTGAAAGCCATTTCTAGTTTGTGTACACGTTCAACCAGTCTATTGTGAGTCTCCACTTCAACTAGTTCTTGGTAGAAATCATCATTTTGCTTTTTACTTTTATACCTTTTCTTTTCCAAATTTGTTTTACTGAAGTATGTATCCATTTTGTAATACTGTACTAAATGAACAGAGTATGTACTTACAGTGTGCACGCTTTCCCGGTCTTTCTGTAGTATAAACAAACCCAGCTGACTCAACGCATCGTGGTTCTTTGTTGTTTGAAAGTCTTATTTAAACTTATTATTTCTTTTCCTTTTAATAATGTGTGTGTGTGTGTGTGTGTGTGTGTGTGTGAGAGAGAGAGAGAGAGAGAGAGAGAGAGAGACAGACAGACAGACAGACAGAGTGAGTGGGTGAGTGAGTGAGTGAGTAAGTCTGTGAGTGAGTGAGAGAGAGTCAGTGAAAGTGAGTGAGAGAGTGAGTCAGTGAGACTGAGTGAGAGAGTGAGTCAGTGAGTGAGTGAGAGAGTGAGTCAGTTAGAGTGAGTGAGAAAGTGACTCAATGAATGAATGAGAATGAGTCAGTGAGAGAGTGAGTCTGTGTGGGTGAGAGGGTGAGTCAGTAAGAGTGAGTGAGAGTGATAGCGTGAGTCAGTGAGTGAGAGAGTAAGTCAGTGAGGGTGAGTGGGAGAGTGAGTCAGTGAATGAGACTGGGTGGAGAGGGGGTAGTAGGGCAGTTAGGCTTTCTTGTCTCCCTCCCTGTCCCTCCACCCTCCTCCAACCCTGCTTGTCTCCCTTCCCATCCCCCCACCCTCCTGCACCCCCACTTGTCTCCCTCCCCCACTCCAGCTTGTCTTCCTCCAGTCCTCCCACCCTCCTCCATCCCTGCTTGTCTCCCTCCCCATCCCCCCACCCACCCTCACCCCTGCTTGGCACATTGCCAGCTGCCTGCCTGTCAGTTGTCCAGAAACATATCACACCGCACATCCCACCCTATGTTTGATGTCTCATTACCTATGGTGTTTCTGTGTCAGTCTCTATTGACTGAGTAAGGTATATGAGAGTTTGGGTTTCGGCCTGGAATGCATCTCTGGCATTCCTTCAGTATCTTAGGGGGAAAACTGCTTTGATATCTGACATACTGATATACTTGCTGACCAGACACTCCCACTGGTACACAACACTGCCAGAAATTGAAGTATGGGTGTCTTCTCTATATACCCAGTCATTTTCACCTGACTACAAAGTAATCCCACTGCACTTCAGAACACATGAAATATCACGAAAGAAAAGTATTTTACAATGTCAAGGTTGGATGGTATCAGAAATCAACAGCTAAAATATTTAGGATCACATGGCAACCAGACCCTAATGAACATTAGAAGCTACTCATATGCACACTGTAACATTCCAAACATTTGGAAACAAGGAACTTTTGGCACCATTCTTAAACCAATCAAGGATCCAACACACCTTTCTACAGATTCATAACACTACTTAGCATAGTACTGAAAGATAACTGAACACCTAATGCTTAACATAATCACACCATGCCCCCCTTATTCCCTCACAACCAAGCTTTAGAAATTTACACTCCACAAATGCCTTACTGACCAACCTCAAACAACACGCATCTGCTGGCCTCAACTCCATGCAACCAGCACAACATACACAGCTTATAACAACAGACAGTGGCCTTCCTAAGGGACTCGGGGCTGTTCAGCCAGACTGCCTAGGGAACAACTACTACTACTACTACTACTACTACAACAGACATAAGTACAGCATTTTATGCCACCTCCTAATACAAACTATTCCCCAAAACCTACAACACAGACACGGAGAACACCACCAAATGCTGACTTGCCAACTACTTATCTGGCAGACAAGCACATGTTACACTCCAAGGCAAGTCAGTAAGAACATGAAACTTCCCAAACAGTGTTTCACAGGACTCTGTTCTTTCACATGCACTACTCAACCCATACATGCATAACATTCCTGCACTCCAACCACCCACAAACAGCTTCATATGCAGATGACTGCCATAACAATCTCATGCCAGTGTGCAGATACAGACGGTAAACTGCAATAAAACTATCTCAACACACTTCAGACACGAGATGAGGAAAACACGCTGATAATCACTTCAGCCAAATCCACCACAACACTCATCCAGCAGAATTATGAGTGCAGGTACACCCCTAACATCACATGCAACAATGTATCCATGACAGACTCAGTCTCTACTAGACCCCTGGAGTGATATACATCACTGGATTCACCTGCAAGGACCACATACAGGATATTGAGACTCAGTGCACTCACTCAATCCACTCAGAGAAATTACCAAGACAGACTTTAGGCAACAAAAAGAAACATTTTCCCTACTCTACAAGCAATACCTCAGATCAGTGATGTCCTATGCCTCCCCAACATGGTCATCTAACCTGTTAACCACCCACTACAACACACTGCAGAGTATAAACAAAACAATGCTCTATGTATTATTACCTGCGCACCAAAACCATTCCCACAGTTCACATAAGCCTTGAAATGAAAGTCCTCCCTGTTAGAGAATATCTTGACATGAGACACACACACACATTACAAGTCAACAGCCTGTGCTAATACACAACACCCCTGTCACTATATGACAGAGAAACACAACACAACACAACACACAAAACAATCAAAACACACACGATACCAGACAATCTTCAGCAACATACACCTTTATACATCCCTACACTTGCAATGATGGAATACCTACATATCTGTTTCACATGCAAGGCAATACAACACCTTGATTAGAACACCATACTTAAAGCTCTCCCTCCTGACGTCCATCTATCTGAGGTATCCTCAAATTAAGATGACCAAGTTCACCATGCTAGGCTTAGATCAAGACACCACCTAGTCCTCCTCAGTTACTAGCTTAGGTTAGGGTTGGGTTGAACTATAGATGACATATGTCCACACAACACAACACACATATACTGCGCTGCAAATCAAGTGCCACATTAAGATACACATGCAACATCAGTGGTGTAGGGAACCTATGGGATGATCCCCACAGGGGCAGTTGCTTACCGGCAGTCAATGGGTCTGCTGGGGCAGGCATGACTGGGGTTGAGCAGCAACAACCACCAAGTACAAGAAATCCATAAAAATACACAGACCAGTAAAATATTTTTTGGTGAAGCTGCATTAAGAAATCATACTGGTGGATGATGAAAACAGTAATTTTTCACATGTGACATACAGCTGAACCCCTGTAACTTGGCTACAGGGGGCAAAGGGGTTGTCCGAGTTATGAGGTTATGTGAAGCAGATAATAAATTTTGCATGGCCTCAAAAAAATTTCTTGTACATCTTAACTTATGATTTACAATGATATATGTCTTTATCTACATCTCAATAGCCACCCAGCACCAGCCTTGAAATCCTAATGTTTAATGTGTCTAGCTTTTCAAGGATTATCAGTTTTTCCTGGATTTACATCAAGAGGCAGACTTGCCCTAGGGCCAAAAGTCTTCCTGGACAGCATCTTTCCCGTACATCTTTATCTTGTCTATAAAGCAACAATTAATGATTAGAAAAATCATTCACTTTTAACACACACCTGCAATTGCTAAAGGTAGCATGTCAGAAAAAGGTAGTTTGAACGGTAAAATCACACACACACACACACGGAGTCAAAGGAGGCAGACGTGCGACATCGGCGCTCCGTACCGAACCAACACAGCCAGTGGCATTACCTAATTTAGTATCTTTATATGAGTCAAGCTCTGTACCAGGTTAGACTAAATGATTTTTCATTATTAAAAGAAAAAAATAATAATAAGTTTAAACGACTCGTTCAAACAGAAAAGAGAACCAAGACGAAAGAATGCGCTCAGTCAGCTGAGGTTTGTTTAGACTACAGCAGCACGGGGAATGTAAGTACATACTCTGTACTTTTAGTATTGCAAAATGGATACATACTATAGTAAAGCAAATTTGGAAAAGAAAAGGGATAAACGTAGAAAGCAAAATGACGATTTCTACCAAGAACTGGATGAAGTGGAGACCCACAATAGACCAGTTGAACGTGTACACAAACTAGAAATGGCTTTCAAAAATGAAATTGATGAAATAAAGAAGCAAATGCACTTGCAAAAGGAAGAAATAGAAAAACTAGGAAGGGAGGCCAACAAGAAAGACACAACCATCAGTGAACTAACAGTGGAACTGAGTACACTTAGGAAGAAAATGAGTGAAATGGCAAGTACGGTAGTCAATCACGAGAGTGTTATGGAAGAGTTCAAAAATGACACAGAGACAATTAGGCAAGTAAGCAGTCTGACAGAGCAAAGCAGTGATATTGAGGAGAAGATAACACAGGTAAATGAAGCTGTGCAAAGCTACAAAAATGATGTGGAAACCACGTATGCTGAAATGGTGAAAGTAAAGAAAGACTTACAAACAAGGGTGGAGGAAAAAAGCATTAAACAGGAAGTGAAAAGAATAATCCAAAACAATCCAAAGTTAGTCAGAGATTCAGTAGATATAAACAAATCTATAGTAATCACTGGTATAGAAGAGGAAGAAGTAAAAAACAAGATCACAAGAGACAAAAAGGAGATGGCAAATGTAATGAGGTTACTGAAAGAAGTATCAGAGGAAATCTGTAGTAAAGACATAGAGGAACACAAAAGGTTAGGGAAATACGAGAAAAGCAAGACAAGACCTCTAAAGGTGACTTTCCAGAGTGTAAACACTGTGGAAGAGATACTAAACAATGCAAAGAATCTTATGGAAAAAGAAGAGTTCAAAAATGTATAGATAAAAAGATGCCTAACACAAGAGGAACTGGAATTACTGAAAGAGAAAAGGGAGGAAGCAAAAACAAAAAATGAGGGAAGATCAGAAGAGGAGAAGAACAAATTTTTTTACAAAGTAATAGGATTGCAGGTACGAAAGTGGTACACAAACAGGATGGAATAAAAAGGAGGAAGGTAGTAAAACCATGTCATGACAAGTATATAAACAAGATGATAAAGTTGATGTACTCAAATGTGGATGGAATGGTATCTAAATTACTAGAGATGAATGATTATGTCACGAGAAAATGAACCACAAATAATATGCCTAACTGAAACAAAATTAACACCAAGGATATCCAATGACATACTAAACTTAGAGGAATACAATATATGGAGAAGAGACAGAAATTTAAAAAAAGGAGGAGGAATTATAATATTAACTAAGAAAAATCTAAAAGTCAATGAAATAAAACACAAGTAGAACTGATTGCAGTAGAGATCAACACATCTGAAGGGAAAGTAATTGTTGCCAATTTGTACATGCCACCCAGATCAAACACATAGGAAAAAGACGAAAATGAGGACCCGGCAGAGAGTACAATTCAGAGTTTAAGATCATTACTACATAAAATGGAAAAGAAATCGGAAAGAATTATACTAACTCGAGATTTTAATACAAATATAAACTGGAATACTCTACATATAATTAGCCAAGAAAGCTGTTGGGACCAAAAGCTCCTGGATCTCATGCAAGAGTTTTTCCTAACGCAACATGTGAGGGAAACCACCAGAAAAAGAGGACTCGATGTACCTTCAGTGCTAGATCTAATATTTACTAGGCAAGAAAATGATATTGACAGTTTAATATATCACCCTCCACTCGGCAAAAGCGATCATGCAGTACTAAATTACAACTTCAGGATAGCATATGACATAGTTAACAGCAATGAAAGTTACAAAAAGAGCCTAAACTATAAAAAGGGAAATTATCAAGACCTAAAGAAGTATTTCTTAGAAGTTGACTGGGAAAATGAGCTTCGAAGACAAGATTTAAATGCTGTATATAAAAAATTCTATGAATTTTATGAAATAGGAGTCCAGAAGTACATCCCACAGCACAAAGAAGCAGATAAGAAAATACAGAAATGGTTCAATACAGAATGTAAAAAATCAAAAGAAAGAAGAGATTTGTTGTGGAATAAATACAGAAGACACAATAGTGAAAGGGCGTATAATAATTACAAACAGGCAAGAAATGATTATACAAGAATAAGGAGGGAAGCCCAAAAACAGTTTGAGGAGGATATAATAAATAAAAGTAGTGATCAACCAAAGCTGTTTTACAGCTACATCAGAAGCAAAACCATAGTAAAAGATATAATACAATCCATTACGGATGAGGGAATCACTTATACACAAGAGAAAGATATTTGTGAAGCACTAAATAAGAATTTCCAGTTAGTTTTTACAGAAGAAAAAAATTCTGAGAGGGACTATGTGGAACATGCATGTCCACACATACTACCAGATATACAAATAGCAGAAAAAATAATACAGGAGGAGTTAAGTAAATTAGACAGAGGAAAAGCAAGTGGTCCTGATGAAATTTCATGTTGGGTTCAACGAGAATGTGCAAAGGAGTTAAGTAAACCATTATTTTTAATTTTCAAGAAATCTTTGAGTCAAGGGAAACTACCTGATATTTGGAAAAAAGCAAATATTGTCCCATTATTCAAGAAAGGAAATAGACTAAATCCACTCAACTACCAACCAGTATCACTGACCAGTGTTGTAAGCAAGGTATTAGAAAAGCTTATAAGAAAAGCTTGGGTAAATCATCTAGAAGAATATGGTATGATAACAGAAAGACAGTTTGGTTTCAGAAAAGGAAAATCATGTGTTCTGTTGAGCTACTATGACAGAGTAACAAACACAATACAGGAAAGAGAAGGATGGGTGGACAGTATCTATTTAGATTTCAAGAAAGCATTTGACACAGTACCACACCAAAGACTTTTATGGAAACTGTACCATCAAGGAGGAATTTGAGGCAAATTGTTTTGTTGGATGCAAGATTCTCTCATAAAAAGAGAAATGAGAAGAGTACTAAGAGGAAACTACTCATCATGGAAAGAAGTGACTAGTGGAGTACCACAGGGTTCAGTGCTAGCACCAATCATGTTTTTAGTGTATATAAATGATATAAACAGTAACACTGGAAATGAGAGCTATCTGAATATGTTTGCAGACGATGCAAAAATACAAAGGAGAATTACTAACAAAGCCTCTTGTAAAGAGCTACAAGAAGAATTAAATAAACTTCATGAATGGAGTAATACATGGCAAATGGAATTCAATGTGGACAAGTGTCAAGTAATCAAGTTTGGTAAAAGTGGAAAAAGACCTGATTGGGATTATAAGTTAGGAAATAAAACCCTACACACATCAGAAAGAGAGAAGGACCTAGGTGTGATTATCAATAACAGACTATCTCCGGCTGACCACATCTGCGAGAAGGTACGGAACATGTATACACTGCTTGCAAATATGAGAATAGCATTCACATACATAAACGAAGACATGCTAAGAAGGATAATAACATCATTCATTAGACCAACCTTGGAATATGCATCAGTAATCTGGAGTCCTCATCTCAAAAAACACATAGACAAGATTGAAAAAGTTAAAAGGGCCGCTACAAGATGGATACCACACTTAAGGGACCTAAGCTACGAAGAAAGACTAAATAAACTGAATCTACCAACACTACAGGAGAGAAGGAAAAGAGGTGACATGATAATGCTATATAAGTGCATATCAGGGAAGGAGAAAATAGACATAAATGATTACTTAACATATGGAGAAGCATCAGCGAGAGGACACTGCAAAAAACTGCATAAGAAGAGAGGTGATAAAGACATAAGGAAATTCAGTTTCCCAAACAGAGCAATTTATCAATGGAATGCACTACCGAATGAAATAGTGTGTGCCAAAACAATTCACAAATTTAAGGATATGTACGATAAATATGGTTTAAGACACGGGACAGTACGAGCTTGACTCATTCCTGTAAAGATACAATTAGGTAAGAACACACACAAAAACACTGACAGAAGCATGGCTGGCTGAGTCACATGCTGGTTATTATATATAACTCGTACTTGTCTGAGCTATAGCGAATTTGCCCATCCAGATTTTTTTGCCTGAGCAATGCAGGGTCCAAGTTAGACTGGTTCAACTGTGCCAGGTGTTTCAAAATTCCCATTACAAATTTAATTTTTGTTTTCCTGTCAGACTGTGAACAGAGGACAACAATTTTTTGGGACACAACAGTGGGTTGAACTGTTTTTGGTGTACTTTTCACGTATGAACTTGTACAATGACCAGAAATCTGACATGAGGAATGAAGTGCAAAACAGGTGCCTGACAAGAGGTAAATGGATTGGTGTCTGTAACTCAAAGAAAATTCAACACTAATCAATACTACTCCATCATGACCCATGATATATGCAATTCATAGGAGGCTCTTGGAGACAAGATCTGAAGCAGACAGGATACAAACAGGAAGACCCAGGAGTGGGCGCTCCAACAACATTGTGGCAGTCGAAGAGGCATATGCTCTGAGTCAGGGGAAGTCAATCCACAGGCTGGCTGCTAAATTGGACATCAGCAGCGCTACTGTCCAACATATGCAATGCAAGGACAACAAAATGTTTCTATGCAAGTAGCAACTTGTTCAGATGCTTGAAGATGAAGACTACAACTGGAGGCTGAAAATGTGTGGAACTCTTCTCCACCACTACGAAACGGATCCTTCCATCCTTCAACAAACGTGGTTCAGTGATGAAGCTCTTTTTCATCTTTCTGGTTGTGTGAGAACACTCTAGTTTGGGGAATAGAAAATCCAGTGGTCATTCAAGAACATGAGCGAGACACAAAAGCTTGTTGTGTTGTGTGCCATCTCCAGAAAAGGGTTCATTGGGTTCTTTTTCACTATGATCACGGCAAGATGGTGAACGTCACTGGGGAGAATTACCCGGTGATGTTTCAAGACTATTTTCTTCAATAATGTGATGCCAGTTGAAGACTGCATTTTTCAACGGGATGCGTGATCTCAAGGGTAAGGGACTGAATAAGGAGGCTGCCAGAGATGATGCAGCATAGAGAGGTGCCATTAGGTGACCAAGGCCAATGCATGCAAGTATGTTGGAACCTTTATAAGCAGTATATACACTGGAGTTCCTGCACAGAAATGCCAGGTCAGTCCACGATTTCCTGAACAATGAGTTCACAGACAAATGGATCATCCACAGAGGTCCCCTTGAGTGGTGGGCACACCCACCCAATCTGGCACCTTGTGACTTCTTTCTTTGAGGCTTCAAGAGCAAAATTCATGCCACTAGGCCCCAGTATCTTGAAAAATTAGAACAATGGATCAGAGATACTAAAACAAGAAAGGCATGTGCATGAACAGATGGCTCAAATGCACTGAAAAAAGGCGCACACTTTGAAGTCTATGGAAACTAGAAAAATCAGTGAAGCAGGGCCTTGTAGTACATCAACAATTACTAGTTCCCTTTAATGTATGTGTAGGAAATGTCATTTTTTCTGTTCAGAGTGTTTGTTTTTAAATAAAGTTTTAAAATGTAAAGGGAATTTTGAAACATCCTGTATTTTATTTTTGTATACAGTAGAGTCACGATTTAAGATAAAAAGAAACAATGATCTTACAATAACAAGGGCATTTAATTTCTTCCACAATTACTTAATAGCAAGGTAATACCACTCAACTGCGCGTGAGAAACTGTGGGAAATGGGTGTGTTTAGGTATTGGATTTCCAGAAACAACTCGTGTGTTATGATTTTGTTGGTCACTGACTGACTTCCTCGACCCGACCACGTGACCCATGTCCCATACCACCTGCCACAGCCTGCCTTAGAGTTGTGTGGAGGGTCACTGTGATGAGAAGTTTATTTGCTTATTTCCTTGCTCCTCATTTCCTCTCAGAACTCTGAGCATGTGGTTCCAAAGTAACTTTAGTTATGCCTAAACACCATGAAAGTGCTATGAATACAAGAAAAGCATTTATTCTAAATGAAAATGTAAAACTGCTGGATGAGGTGGCATGTGGTGTGGAAGCTTAAATGCAAGCGATCAGACAGATATGAGTCAGGTGTGTTTAAGATGTGGATAGTTTTCTTTGTTGGAAAAAAAAAGCTAATGATGAAGGAGCATTACATTCACGTATTTGCCTTTAGTGCAACATGTGTGTGTGGTTGGGGGAAGGCTTTGTGTCCAATGTTTGTTATGAACCGAAGGTCTTTGGTTAAGAAAATTCGGATCTAATGATACATGAGGACACTACATGTTGACATACATAGTTAGGTAAGATAATTAAGTGAGTTCAATTCTTGTGAATTATACTGTATACAAAGGTGAGTGTAGCCTATACACTGTATATACACTGTATATGGCTAGTGAGGGAGTGATCGCCCTCTACCTACACAGATCAAAAGCCCTCGGGAGCAGGGGGGTGGTTGCTTTCTCAGGCAGAGGAACTCCTTGAGAGTGAAATGGCTGGGAAGCATGCCGGCACGTGACTGGCTACAGCATAGCTGGGTCTTTTGGGCGTGGGCAATCAGGCAAGTTAGCTGCCTACTGCGACTCCAACACAATGGCGAGGTGTTCAGGAAGTTAGCCAAAGAAACCTTGATGGACTCTGAAAGAACAATAATGGCCCCCAGTCCCGTGCAGCCCTTAAATGGGCAGGGGGTGCTAAGAATCTCACGGTTGCCTCAATTACAATCTAATTCCTTTGTCAATGCAAAAAATACAATTAAAATTGGTAACTGGAATGTGAGAACGCTAAATCATGACGGTAAAATTGATGAGTTAGTGAAGGTTTTTCAAAATTACGGACTTGATATTTGTGCTCTGACAGAAACTAAATTAACTGGAGTCGATAAGTTGGATTTGGAGGATGGTATACGTTTATTGATATCTGGTCGACAGGACGGAATGCATTATCAGGGAGTAGGATTGTTGCTGGGTTGTAAGGCAAATAAGGCTTTATGTGAGTGGGATCCTATAGATGAGCGATTGTTATACGCACGGTTTAAATCAAATCATGGCAACATCAGTCTGTTTGTGTGTTATGCACCTACTAATGATGCACTCGATGAAAGGAAAGACACATTTTATGAAAAGTTGCAAGAAGGAGTAGGAAGGGTACCTAGACATGATGTTTTGATCTGCGTTGGAGACTTTAATGCAGTAATGGGCTGTTCAAATGAGGGATTTGAGGCATGTATGGGTAAGATGGGAGTTGGTAGTAGGATGAGTAAAAACGGAGTGAGGTTTGGAAGCTTCTGTCTAGCAAATGACTTAGTCATCGGGGGCACACTCTTTCAGCATTGCAATATACACAAGACAACTTGGGTGTCGCCGTGTGGAAAATATAAAAATCAGATTGATCACATCGCTATCAGTAGGAGGCATAGAAGTTCTCTGCTAGATGTTCATGTTAAACGGGAGCGGATATTGGTAGTGACCATCAACTCAGCATTGCAAAAATAAGGTTTAAACTTAAAAATCAGAAGAAGGAAAAATCTGGTGTTGGTAGATACGATATTGTTAAGCTTAGAAGGGAAGGAGAAGAAAAGGAGGAATTCAGATTAGAATGCAGAAATAGGTTTTTGGTGTTGGAAACGTTGGAAGAGGGGGAGAGAAGTGTAGATGAGATGTGGGAGGATGTGAACAAAGTTTTGCATGAGACTGCTGAATGTACGATTGGAAGGAGACATAGCTTCAGGAGAAAGAAATGGATATCAGAGGAAACGTGGGATATGATAAAAAAGAGAGGTGAGGCTAAATTGAGGAGTGAGATGCAATGCGTTGATGAACAAGAGATTGAATCAGCAAGAGCTACGTACTGGAGTTTGAATTCAGAAGTAAGAAGGTTAGCTAGGAGAGAAAAAAGAAGATGTGTGGATGAAAAGGTTGCAGAGACTGAAATCTTAATAAACAAAAATGATGGACAGTCAAAGAATAGCATATGAATCGATTAGAGAACTGAGTGGTAATGCAGGTAAACGCAAGGAAATACCAGTTAGAGACAGGGAAGGAAATTTATTGACCAAAGATGGAGATATTAAAAATAGATGGAAAGAGCATTTTGAGACAGTTCTTAATAGACCAACACCACCAGAAGAGGATATACCGTCTGCTCAGGAAGATTTAAATATAGAAACAGGAGAGTTGAGGCTTGCAGAAGTGGAGAAAGCAGTAAAACAGTTAAAGAATAATAAGGCACCAGGGGAGGATGGTTTATTTCCGGAAATGTTTAAAGTGGAGGGGGATAGATTAGTAATGATCTTGACCAAGCTATTCAATAAGATATGGGTGACGGGGTTACTACCATCAGTTTGGAAGAATGGTGTAATTGTTAAAGTTCCGAAGAAGGGAAACCTTAGTGAATGTGGTAATTGGAGGGGAATCTCTTTGTCACCGATAGCTTTGAAAGTTTTCAGTAGAGTGTTGTTAAGTAGGTTGGAGCCAGTGGTTGAAGGTATTCTGAGGGATGAACAGGCTGGTTTTAGAAAGGGACGTGGTTGCAATGATCAGATATTTATAGTTAGGCATTTGATGCAGCAAGTTAATGAAATGAGAGTACCGTTAAGTCTTTGTTTGGTTGATTTTGAAAAGGCTTTTGATAGTGTTTCGAGAGAGACTATGGGGAAGATCATGAGACATTATGGAATACCAGAGGAGTTTGTGAGGGTCATTATGAACATGCATGAGGACACATTTTGTAAAGTGATGGTTGATGGTTGTCTGAGTGATTCGTTTGAAGTCAAGTCCGGAGTAATTCAAGGTGGTGTTCTATCGCCTTTACTATTTATATTGGTCATTGATTACATTATGAAATGCTTTGGAACAGAAACCGGTGCAGGTATACTTTGGGGAGAGAACAGGAAACTTTTGGATTTAGATTATGCAGATGATATAGTTTTGATTTGTGATGGGCCAGTAGAGATGCAGAGAGTGTTGGACTGTTTGGTGAGTGAAGGTCGCAAGGTGGGTTTGGTTATTAATTGTGGAAAAACTGAAATAATCAATATGAATATGGAAAATGCGCAGGAATGTGTAATTGGAGGTATGGTTGTAAAGCAAGTTGATAGGTTTAAATATTTAGGTACTTATTTAGCCAAGGATGGTTCTTTGAACTTTGAATTCGAGGAAAGGTTAAAGAAGGCTAATCAGGCAATGGGAATGCTTAAAAATATTTGGAATAATAACAATTTCTCTGTGCATACAAAAATCAAACTTTATAAGGTAATGGTTAGGAGTATCTTAATTTATGGACACGAGTCTTGGTACAGCACAGTGATTATGGAAAATAAATTCTTGGTGTTTGAAAATAAAGCACTTAGAAGAATATTAGGAGTTAAGTGGTGGGAAAAGATACCAAATAGTAGAATTAGAGAAATAACGGGAGTGCAGCCGATCGATGAATATGTTAGATTCTCACGATGGAAGTGGCTAGGACATGTGTATAGGAGACAGGGAATAGTACGAGGTACACCAGGGTGGGTGGCACTTGGTAGGAGAGGTAGAGGAAGGCCAAAAGAGACGTGGGTGAGGACAATGAGACGGGAAGCTGGAGATGAGTGTTGGGGAGATCTTGAGGAGTTAGCACAAGATAGGATGTGGTGGTGTGAGTTCATCGAGGCCATATGCATCCCCGAGGGTGCCACAGGAAATGATTGATTGATTGACAAAGTACACGCTTGGCTGACTTGCTTATTATTCATGATTACTGCATGCGTGTGTATTTCAGAAGTGAGAAATACGCCATCACCTCATGCTGACGACTTCTTTATTGCATTTTTTTTTTCCTTTATTGTTGATGACTAATGGCTTTCAAAAATAGTTTTGCACAGCATTTTTTATTTTATGAGCGCCAAAATGATTCCTGGCAAAATATGCCTGATGCTGGGCGGCCATTACTCACGTGTTGATAAGGTCAAAAGTTTTTTGCTTGATTGGTAATGAGGACTTTCAAGAGGTCTAGTGGCAATCACTGGTGATTAAAATTTTAATGGGGAATATTAGGGGGCAAAACAAATCGGTTAGGTTAGGTTAGAATGCAGTATGCATTGATGTGTCCAGTCAGTGAGATTGTCTTGGGTGTCTTAAGGCAGACATATTTGTAATAATCTTTCTATAATATATTTTTAACAAAAATATGAGGCTCCTAGAACTTAACCCCCTATTTTACATGTAAATATATGTCACGTTTTAGCGCGAATTTGATTTTGCACGAGATTCTGCATAACCTATCTAAGCTGTATGAAGACTCTATTGTACAGTATTTACATTTAGCATGTACATACAATCACTACATACTGAAAGTACTGGTGCATGAAATCTTAAAATTCACAGGTATGAAGCCATTTTGAAATATTCACAGTGCACAAGTACAGTTCACCAGAGAGAAACATGAACAGTGAAAAAGAAAATAGAGCAGATAAAACAGGGAAGAAAGTATTATTTCAACACTCATGAATGACTGAGTGCAGACCTAGTGAATACTAAAGCTAGCAGTTTCACTGAGATTCTCATAACTACTGTCATGAATTTTGCTGTCTGTCCTGTCCAGTGTGTTTGTTTAATAAAATTATATGTACCACTTTTTCTCTTGTACATAAGGTACTTTTCTCATGGCTCAACTAATTCCCTTAGAATACCAGTGTTTGTCTACACTAACTTTGCAAATGAAATTACTGTGATTGCACTGGGATTCCAGTTTTTCATTCCTCAGTGTGCTCAGACCAGTGAATTTGGCCCAAGATATTCTGGGGCATATTCACTATTCAGTCCTCTATTTTTCCAAGGTTTTAACTTCAACTTGATGGTCTGTATCTGTATGAGGTTTCCAATTTTCCTCCTCATGTACTGTACGATGGGCCAAATTCATTAAGGGACAAAAACACTTGCTGGTTGACTACAGTACTATTATGTCACTTTAGACACTGTGTTTTTGTCATAATTTTCAGTCATTTGTTAAAAGAAAAAAAATGAAGACACTAATAAATGCAAGCAGCCTACAGTAGTCTAAGTGATATTCTCGTCTATTTACAATTGTAATATCAAAGAAAACCAACAGGATTTCAAAACAAGCATTGTGTAAACCCTGCTGTCCACTCCTTCAGCACAGGTTAAAAAATGTTTGCCCTTATTTTTTTATTTTATTTTTTTTTTTCAGTTCTACTTCTCTTGGTTTACTGTTAAACTAAAGACAGAGAACAATGTCACACAAAAGTGGGAGAAATAAGGTAAAAACTGATCCAATCTGGAAGACCTCCAAAACCAAATTTCAGTTTAAATTTGATGAGGTTTACAGAATAAGACAGGGTGGAAAGAATAAGATAGAGTGGAAGTGAAGTTAGCAGGGGAGTGAAAAATAAAAATGGTAGATTACTAGTGGAGAAGGGAGAAAAAGTGAGCAGATGGAGAGAACACTTTAAGGAATTGCTGAACATAGAGGATGGAAGTAATGCGAGTATAAGTGGGTGGGGAATGGCTGGGAGAAGGAGGGAGGTGAGAAGATAGGAAGAAATCAGTAAGATAGAAGTTGTGGAAGCAATGAAGAATGTTAAATTGGGGAAAGCCCCAGGAATTGATGAAGTGCGTGGTGAAATGCTGAAGCATGGGGAAGAGATAGTAGTAGAATGGATGTGGAAGATGTGCAGATTGGCCTGGGAGGAAGGTAGAGTCCGGGAGGATTGGAAGTCAGGTATAATTATTCCTTTCTACAAAGGAAAAGGGGAAAAAGAAGTGTGTGGTAATCATAGGGGCATTTGTCTTCTTAGTATAATAGGAAAAGTGTATGGTAGGATACTTATTGACAGAGTTAGAGAAAGAACAGAGAAATTTGTTGGAGAAGAACAGGGAGGCTTTAGGAAGGGAAGAGGTTGTGTAGATCAGATATTCATTCTTAGATCTTTAGTGGAAAAGTTTCTAGAGAAGGGAAAGAAGTTGTATGCGGCTTTCATGGATTTGGAGAAAGCATATGACAGGGTGGATAGACAAGGACTGTGGAAAGTATTAAGAATATATGGAGTAGATGGGAAGTTGTTGAATGCCGTGAAGAGTATGTATGATGGTGCTAAGGCTGCAGTGCGTGTGGATGGTGAACTGAGTGAATTTTTCTCTCTGAAAGTTGGGTTGAAACAAGGATGTGTCATGTCTCCATGGTTGTTCAATCTGTACATAGATGGGGTAATAAAAGAGGTACAAGGTAGGGTAGTGGATGTTGGAGTGGCCCTGGTGAGAGAGGATAGTGTTTGGAAACTCCCTGTACTGTTGTTTGCAGATGATATGGTGTTATTGAGTGAAGACGAAGGGGAGCTGAAAGGCTTGGTGGATGAGTTTGGGAGAGTGTGTAAGAAACGGAATCTCAAGCTGAATGTAGGGAAGAGTAAAGTGATGGTCTTTGGGAGAGGTGAAGTCAGTGAATGTACAGCGAGGTTGGATGGTGAGGAATTGGAAAATGTGAGTACGTTTAAGTACTTGGGTAGTGTGATGAGTAAGGATGGAGGTTTGGAGGGTGAAGTGCTTGAAAGGGTACAGCAGGGAAGAAAGGTTGCTGGTTCTTTGAAAGCAGTGATAAGAAACAGGGAAGTGAGCATGGAAATGAAAAAGTTACTACATGACAGTATTGTTATACCAACTCTAATGTATGGAAGTGAAGCTTGAACGTTGTTGGAAGGACACAAGTCAAGAGTGAGAGCAGTGGAAATGAGTTATTTAAGAGGACCCTGTGGAGTCACATGGAGAGACAGGCTGACGAATGAGGATATAAAGGAGCGTTGTGGTGTGGATGTGGATGTGATAGGAAGCGTTAGGAGGAACACACTGAGGTGGTTTGGCCATGTGGAGAGGATGGAGGGTGAAAGACTGATGAAGAGAGTGTATGTGAGTGAGGTGGAGGGGGGAAGAGGGAGGGGGAGGCCGAGGATGAGATGGAGGGATGGGATGGAGAGGTATATGAGAGAGGGGGGTGGGAGTTGGGAGTAGGGCAGTGAAATGGCGGGGGACAGGGCGACGTGGAGGCGATTTGTTTGTGACCACCCCAAACGGGATTGAGGCGTCTGGCAATAGATAGATAGAGATAGTATTATTATGTATTCCATGATAGGTTAGATGACAGTTCAATGGTCAAGCACGAAATATTCTTTGGTGAGTCACCTATGACAGGACAAATCTAAACTGGCGGCTAGGGTGGGGCACGAAGCTCTGTACAGTGTTGCCACGTTTTCCATACACGCGATGCCCCCCCCTCCCTTCTCTCTCTCTCTCTCTCTCTCTCTCTCTTTCTCTCTCCTGGGGGAGATGTGCATCACCCTGGGGAATTTTGATTCTTTTATGAGTGACTTATAAACTTAGGCTTTCAATTCTTTATTTTTTATTAATTATATTTAAAAATATTTATTAATGTTTTTCATATATCACCAGGTGACCTCGCTGGTGCGGAACCATGATTTTTCATTCAACCACTTTCTCCCTCCTTCCTTCCCTCCCTTCCTTCATCCCTCAACACCTCCTCTGGCCTGCCTCCCTCCCCCACCCCCCTCTCTCTCACTCTCTCTCTCTCTCTCTCTCTCTCTCTCTCTCTCTCATCTATGATGTTTTAGGATACATTTTGGTTATTTTCTTTAACATTATATTGTACCTATTGTAAATTTGACTTTATTTCCACACCACCTGGGAGGTAAGGACACAAAGGAAAGCAACACGAGGAGGCTCTGGGATTAGTCTGGGTCTGTGTGTGTGTTGCCGCTCACAAGGGTTTAATGTATTATTTTTTTTACTAAGAAATTGGTATAATTTTACTTATAATCCTGTGCACTACCTCATAATCATAATTGTGACATTATTACCCACCCCAGAAATAAGGTAAAAGCCAATAAAAGTGACTACATTTCTTTTAGCAACATTGTAAAATATTTATGCCACGTTTCTGTATTGCCATATAAATATTTCATGCATAATAGGTTTGCTGTTCTTTCATATATTATAATACACATGTTTTTAACAGTGTATTCATATGTGTTCATCGTATTTGTGATGCCTTTTACATATATAACAGCCGTTTCACATCGCGGGTTTGGGAAACATAGCAACACTGTACAAAGGGTCGCACCACACCCTAGCCGCCAGTTCAGATTTGTACCACCATAGTTGTCCACACTGTTTTGTACCTCATCTGATGGGCAAGAATACATACCCCAAATGACAGTGTTCACTCCACCTATGACTAAAACACATTAATTTAAGTCTAAAAACAGTTTATAAATCAACCTAAACACAAAATTTAAGTCTAACATACAATCAAAATCAGTAAAAAAAAAAAAAAAATCAAAACCCATCATAAAACTGCAGACAGGCCCACGATAGGTGGGGTAGGGTGGTATTTCTACCCCCATTACTATTCCGGGGTATCACAACTAGGGGTGTTTTAAATTGGAATACGCCGGTACAGGCTGTCCCTAACTTACGAAAATAATTGGTCTCTGAAGGTCCTTCGTAAGTCATTCTTTTTCGTATGCCCATATCTCACTCGTATACTCTCTCTCTCTCTCTCTCTCTCTCTCCAACCCAACCCAAATCCCATAATTACTGAGGTCACAAAGTTCTTTCTCTCTACCCCATCACCTCTCTGCTCCATACCTACTTCTGTGCTATTCTCTCTCTCTCTCTCTCTCTCCAACCCAACCCTAATCCCATAATTACTAGGGACACAAAGCTCCTTCTCTCTACCCCATCACCTTTCTACTCCATACCTACTTCTGTGCTATCCTTCTTCTCTCTCTCTCTCTCTCTCTCTCTCCACCCAGATTAATGTTCATTATTGTTTCCACTCCTCCACTTATCCCCTACCCTTCCCTGAACTGCAGTTATCACCTCACCTCCTTGTTAGTGTCTTTATCTGACCCCATCCTTCCTTGCTATGACTGACCTGCCACACACACACACACACACACACACAAACACACACACACACAATTTTTTTCATATCCGCAGATTTTTTGTAAGTCGACTCTTCATAACTAGGGTTCTGACTCTACAGTATTTCATTTTTTCCACTCACTACTTGCAATCACAATTCAACAGTTAACTGTGTTGCATGTACCAAAATTGCTTAACATGAGATTGTAAGTTTATCATAATACAGCAAGCGTTTGCATAATGCACGATCACATAGTACGATTCTCACATAACACGCGAGGCGCCATTTTGTGTCCCAGAACTGTCACAAAGCGAAAAAAATAGATTTAACGCAGTCAGAGGAAGCTGCTCATTATTTACAATAACGCAGTTGTAGGCCCCAGTTTATGTTTCAAAGTCATACTACACAGTCTATGACAGACAGAACGCGGCATGAGGCATAATATTATGGTTGGAATTCACATAACGCGGCATGTGATAGAGAGAATGCGGATTGCATCAGCGTATGACATATTGCTCTCACATGAGTGCACGGGGTGTCGTCACAGTCCACTGAGCATTCCTGCCCCAGCTGAGCTTACCCTCTCCATGCGCTCTGGCTGCACACGTGCTCTGTGTGATCCTTCCTCTTTTTTTTGGTCACCTGACCCAGCCTTACCCGAGGAAGATGTTATGTCTGGTGTTTCTTTTGACTTTGTGGGGTTTGTGCAGGAAGCAGAAGAGTGGCAACAGAGGAATCAGGATGTACAGGGCTCATCTTCTTCCTACGAGGAGGACTATATGGAACCAGCACAGAAGGACAACCATGCTGGGGACCAGTAGAGTCCTGCCCTGCCTCAGAACCCCACCCCACCTCCCCCCAGCATGCCCAAACATCTTCCATTCAAGGTGAAAAATCCTCCGGCATTTGTATATAATGAAGTCTTTATTAGGTAGGTAAATGTCCTGAAAATAAAACTGAAAATTGCCCCAAAGTTTGAACTTGGGGTTGGCTTAGGTACCATGAAACCCTTTAACATGTATACATATAGCCCTATAATGCAGAATTCCCATAAAGCGGGAGCTTCAGGGTACAATATTCCGCGTTATGTTAGCACTGACTGTATAGGTGGAATCGCCAAGCCTGTTTGTTAAAGAATTACCTTGTTGAGTCCATCATGGAGGGCAACTTTGGCTTTCTTCTCACCTCCATTAATCCTCCTAATTACTGTAGATGCCCAATTTAACAAACTACAGTAATTCAGCCAACCCCTATTCCATTTTCTTAAATTTTCTGCTAAGTTGAGTTCAGTAGCCAAGGTTCAATATAAAGGAAATTTTTGCAATATTCTGAAGAACTTTCCTCTCAATCCTTGAAGCTAACGGTCAGGCCGAGTTCCTGATAACATGCACCCAAATGTAGCAAACTATGCTACTCCTCAATGCTACACACAGCAGTCTGAGCCCATAATTAATACCTTCACTTAAATGCATTATTGTGTCCATGTTAACAGTGATACATACAGTACTTACTTAGTAATAAAATATGCACACATAAACAATAAGGTGAGGACAGTAGTGTACCAAATACAATACCATACTATAGTAAATAGGATTAGTAATATACAGTAATGCTTACCTCCAAAAGCAGGGGTTCTGCACTTGTTGCAGAAATATGCCTGACACAGGTAGCCATACTGGTCCCCCCAAACCTGTGCCAGGCCTGGGGGTGGTTTAGTCACTGTCAGAGTCACCCTCTGTCAGCACCAGAGTGGTACTAGGGTGACAGAGGGGCTGGGGTGCATCAGGGATTGTGTTGGTGATGGTGTATGTGTCCCTTGGGCAGAGACTGACGGCAGAGCGACATCAAATTCAGTTGAGGGGAGGCTAGAGGTGGATGGCATGGAAATATCTGGTGTGCAACTGTCCCTCCCTTCCTTAGGTTTATGTGGTAGTGGTGGCTTGAAAAAATTATCAATCTTGGTCGGCTTAGGGGCATACATCTCCCTCTGGATCTTCCAAATTCTGGTCCTCAATTCCCTCAGGTGATGGTAAAACACTTGTAGATCCTCATGACTGCTGTTGATAATAAAATCTAGAAATGTGTCAACAATATCCCTGGCTTGGGACAGTCTGGCCTTCCTGGTAGACTCCTCGACTTCCTCATCAGCCGGTGCCTCCTCGGCAGTGACTTCTGCCACAATTTCCTCTTCGGATTGGAAGTGGTTGCCAGGGTCACCAGCATCCAGGTCCATCCATTCATGGATGTCCTCCATGCCCACTTCATCCTCGCCTGCTCAGTGAAAGGCCTCCCTGCACTCCTCTGCAGTGAAGCCCTCAAAATCTGCTTCCTCCTGTTGCTGCTGCATGTGCTCCCTCTGGCCAAATATCGCATTCCACCCATGAGTGGGAGTTCTGGTGGCCACAAGGTTCTATGCCTTTCTGATGTTCAGCACAACATCATGCATGTTGTACTTCTTCCATGCCTCATCACTGCACTGTCCTCTGGTGTCCACTTCTTCCTTTGGCTCCATCTCTACCACCAGAATGTCACCCAGCATCAGCCTCCTCTAATGGCACTTAAATGTGTTTTCATCCCCAGGTCCATGGGCTGCAGGATGAAAGTTATGTTGGCAGAAAGAAGCATGGCCTTGATTTTCCCATCATGGGTGGTCAGCACTTCCTTTGAGTGATGGGCTGGGGCCTGGTCCAGCAGCAACAAATCCCTAGCTTCACCTGGCCACACATTGTGCTCCCTCATCTGGTACCCCTTGACTGATGGCACAAAGCAGTCGAAAAGCCAAGACTTAGTAATCCTGCCTGTGAATCAAGCCTTGGTATTGCTGTCATAGTCCACAGGCAAACTATTCATGATAGGCCACACTGCACATAGTTGCTTCACATTGCCCACCACTATTGGCCTCAGTCGGTGCAAAGCATTGGCATTTGCGCCCAACAGCACAGACACCAATGATTTGCTCTGCTTGAGGCCCGGCACACTGGACTGGCTTTTCTTGGCAGTGTGGTGTTAGGCAGGGCTTTCCAAAAAAAGCCCTGTTTTGTCTGCATTATACGTTTGCCAGCCCTGAATCTATCTCTTTTTATATTTTCTTTAGTTCCTCCACGAAAGGCCGAGCACTTTCAAAGTCAGCACTGCACCTCACACCCACAATTTTTCTGTGTGTAATGTCATGTTGCCAACTAAATCTAGTTATCCACCCATCAACTGCCAGAAAGTCCTCAATTCCGAGTTTCTCTGCAAACCTTAGAGCAGCACTCCTAATCTCATGCCCATTCACATGCAACCCAAGGGCTCTTTCCTGCTTGTACCAGCTGTACATTGCTTCGTCTAATTTTTCATACTTTGTTTTTTTCACAGACGGCCTTTCCAACATTTTAGATTTTTCACTACCACTAGCATCCACCTCTGGTGGCAATTTCAATTTCTTAGATTTCATCCTTGTGTTTGCGTGGGTCATACGCTTGGGTTTTCTTTATCCCATACTCCTTCATCACCACCCGTGGGCTAACTCCATGCTCCATCTTCTCAATTATTTTCAATTTCTAGGAAAAAGAAAGCCTCACCCTCTATTTCTTTTCCTATACCTTAGGCATGGTGCACAAAAGCTTTGGTTCGCTGAAAAAAATAAAAAATAAAAAATACAGTAAAACCTCAATATAATGGACTTCAATAGACCAGAATTCGCTTTTATCGAACTCAAGGAGCTACTGGACTAAATTTCTATATATTGGAAAAAGTCCAATAATGCCAGAAGCAGTCCAGACTGCCTGACCATTTTCGCTATGTTCACCACAATAAGGTAAATAAAAGACATGTTTACCAGTGTACAGTACAGTATTATTATATATATATTATACCATTTGATTAACATAGTGAAGGTATAACACAGTACAGTAACGAAATGGTAGTCAAAACAGTTTAAAAACCGTTCGTGCCTGAAAAAATAAGGCTGCAATACCAAGGCAAAGCCGCACACATGCAGAGTTATTGCTAACAGTACGGTGATCATTTGAATACTGTGCTGTATGGGCCACACGACGTCACCAAGTCTGCACCGCTGCCACTACCCAGGTGGGTTGGCAGGGATATGTGACAACACCGCACACAACCGGCCAGGGGAGCAGTCTGCTATCAGCTCAATGACATGCTCAATTTACGGAACTTTCTCTGGAAATTCGATAGTTTTCAGAACAGAATTTCCTTTAGGAAATTATAATCAATTTTACAGAAAGTTTCCTTTTATTGGGGAAGAAAAACAATGGAAAAAAATTCTTCCATTATCTTGGTCTTCCGCTAAAATGGTGTACATTAAATCGAGCATCTGCTATACAGTACATCTAACTTTTGGGTGTAAGCTAACGTTGGCTTCTTCTTCTTCCCCTTCCTTGAAGAAGCTGTAGGCTTAGAAAGGTTAAGATCGGCCATGGTAATGCTAGGCAGATGGAGGATGCATGGGGGGGTCCTTGTAAACCACACTGGAATAACACACTAACAACAGAGAGGAGGCAATGCACTGAGCAGGGCACTGGGGTGTCAAGCATATGCACGCGTCCTTCATGCTTGGCATGGGTTAGAAACGCTGTGATTGGCTTATAGTGAGTGCTAAGTTTGAATATGACTGGTTTTGCAAATGCCATGCTTAACTACAATTGGTTTACACCCAGCTAGAAGCGTGGGCTTGAGGTAATGGTGGCGCAAGGCATGGGAAACGTATAACTTTTGAGGCTGCATTCACCAATTTCGTGTAATTTCTGCAAGTTACTGACACTGCAAACTGTTGCATGATGTTGCCGCATATTATGAATCCGCTGTTTAGGATCGCGCGATTTAGGAGATTCTCTTTCATTTTCATTTTTGCTTTAGAAGGTTCGAACATGTTTGCATGCATCAACCTTGGTCACCTAATGGGGGCTCTCCATGCTGCTCGATCTCTGGCAGCTTCCCTATTTAATCCTGAAGTCACACTCAATGACCTCGTCCCAGGTCATTTTTGGTCTACCTCTCACTACCCTACCCCCAACACTAACACTTCTCACTTCCTGCACCTAATTATCATCCCCCATCCTCTCCACATGCCCAAACTATCTAAATCTACCTCTCCGCATCACAACACCAATACACTCCAGTCCCATCCTACCTCTCAATTCTTCCATCGCAAACCTAGCCCCCTCAGGCCTTGCATTCAAGGATGCACTGCACATCCATCTGTTCACTGCCATTTCTGTATGTCTGAGCCTGTGAATATCCTCTTCCTTTACTCCCCAAGTCTCACTATCATACAGCATTACACTCCTAACACGTCGCATATAAAGATCTCTTTGCACGGAGGGAGAGCCCTCTCAATGTCAGGAGAGGTAACAGCTCCCTGAACTTCTTCCAACCACTCCTCACTCTGGCCACACAGCTAGCTCCTGCCCCACCTTCAGCACATAACATGTCTCTCAAATAACAAAACTCTTCCACACACTCAAGAGACTCACCAGCAAGTTCAATCCTTTCATCCCTGGCAATATCCACATGCTCTCCCTAACATACAACATACATGAAATCAGCATTATCTCACAGTCTAACTCTAATACCACTACATCTCTTATGCACTCACTTATAACAAACATTGCACAAGATGGAATTACATGGAATTACGTCCCACGCCCTTGTGAGAAATTGCACATGGCCAAGCTCCCACTTCTTTGACTCCACTGCATAAATATATAAAAAAACAGATAGATGGATAGGGAGATAGACAGACAGATAGATACTGATATATAAAGATAGATAGATTAGCTACAGACACTGACATATTTCGTTTCATTTTTGAAGACTCCAACATGCTTGCATGCCTCGGCCTTGGTCACCTAATGGCGGCTCTCTATGCTGAATGATCTATGGCATTCTCCCTGTTCAGTCTGTTAACCCTGAGGTCACACTTAATGACCTCATCCCATGTGTTTCTCGGTCTACCCCTCGCAATACCACCCTCAATATTAACACTTCTCACCTTCTGCACCCAATTATCATCCCCCATCTTCTCCACATGCCCAAACCATCTCAATCTACCTCTCCTCATCACAACACCAATACACTCCAGTCCCATCCTACCCCTCAATTCTTCCATCGTAAACCCAGTCCCCCCCAAGCCCTTGCACCCAGGGACGCACTGCACATCCACCCAATTATTGTCATTTCTGTATGTTTGGGCTTGCGAATATCCTCTTCCTTTACTGCCCAGGTCTCACTACCATACAGCATCACACTCCTAACACATGCTGCATACAAAGACCCCTTAGCACAGAGGGAGAGTCCTCTCAATGTCAGGAGAGGCAAAAGCTCCCTGAACTTCTTCCAACCACTTCTCACCCTAGCCACAGAGGTAGCTCCAGCCCCACCTCCAGCACATAACATGTCTCCCAAGTAACAAAACTCTTCCACACACTCAAGAGATTCACCAGCAAGTTCAATCCTTTCACGTCTGACAATCTCCACCTGCTCTCCCCTACGCGCCATAAAATCAGCATTATCTCGCAGTCTGCCTCTGATACCACTACATCTCTTGTGCACCCATTTATCACAAACATCGCACAAGATAGAATTACTTCCCACACCCTTGTGGCAAACTGCACATGGCCACTCTTCCTCTTCTTTGACTGTACCGCCACCAACCCTAGATATCATCACTTTTGTTTTATCTGCATATACTCTCAAGCCCTTGTGCCCCATACCATCTCTCCACTTCCTAAATCTTTCCTCCGCCTCCCTTTCATTCTCTGCAATCAACACCAAATCATCAGCATACAACATCTCCCACGGGAGTCTGTTTCTGAAGTCACGAGAGAGGGCCTCCTGTTTCTGAAGTCACGACAGAGGGCTTCCTGTTTCTGAAGTCACGACAGAGGGCTTCCTGTTTCTGAAGTCACGTGAGAGGGCTTCAAGTACAGTCTTCCCCACAGTACACGAGTTCAGAGTACGTGATCCTCATTGTACGCGAGGACCTATTTTTTATCAAATTTTAGTGTATTTTTAATAGTGACGCGAACTGAACTCATAATAGGCGAGACAGCAGCAAAGAGTGGCCCAAATCCGGGATTTACCCCAAACATCTGACATTGCCACCCCAAGAAGCGCCAACCACCAGTGATGGAGAGTGGAGACTTGTCGATGAGCAATTTCCTGGGGAGGATCGAGAGGATGATGCGATGTCTGAGGTGTCAGAAATAGATTTTGAAGGATTTATGAACAAAGTGAGTGCATTAGCTAGTGAAAGTGTTGAAAGTGCTGGTGAGTGGTGGGGAAGGTGGTGTGTCGAGTGATGCAGGAGTTGCACGCTAGGGTTCAAAGACAATTTGCCGTCAAGTCAATACACCGTTAGACAATTCCCAATCAAAACATGGACGATTCCCTATCAGTATACTTACTATTACAGTACTTAATCAATACTTTAATAACCGTATTTCAGGGGGATCCATAAAAGTAAGTGTTCAATAGTGTAGGCTTTGGATATTATCTATTAGTTGCACCTTTAGTCAATATTGAATAAAGGTGCAACAAATAAATAATATCCAAAGCCTACTCTATTGAACATAGACTTTGACGGTTATTAAAGTTTTGATTAATTAATCTATCTATCTATCTATTGCCAGACGCCTCAATCCCGTTTGGGGTGGCCACAAACAAATCGCCTCCAAGTAGCCCTGCCCTCCGCCATTTCACTGACCTGCTCCCAACTCACACCCCCCTCTCTCATATACCTCTCCACCCCATCCCTCCATCTCATCCTCGGCCTCCCCCTCCCTCTTCCCCCCTCCACCTCACTCACATACACTCTCTTCGTCAGTCTTTCACCCTCCATCCTCTCCACATGGCCAAACCACCTCAGTGTGTTCCTCATAACACTTCCTATCACATCCACATCCACACCACAACGCTCCTTTATATCCTCATTCGTCAGCCTGTCTCTCCACGTGACTCCACAGGCTCCTCTTAAATAACTCATTTCCACTGCTCTCACTCTTGACTTGTGTCCTTCCAACAATGTCCAAGCTTCACTTCCATACGTTAGAGTTGGAAACACAATACTGTCATGTAGTAACTTTTTCACTTCCATGCTCACTTCCCTGTTTCTTATCACTGCTTTCAAAGAACCAGCAACCTTTCTTCCCTGCTGTACCCTTTCAAGCACTTCACCCTCCAAACCTCCATCCTTACTCATCACACTACCCAAGTACTTAAACGTACTCACATTTTCCGATTCCTCACCATCCAACCTCGCTGTACATTCACTGACTTCACCTCTCTCAAAGACCATCACTTTACTCTTCCCTACATTCACCTTTAGATTCCGTTTCTTACACACTCTCTCAAACTCATCCACCAAGCCTTGCAGCTCCCCTTCGTCTTCACTCAACAACACAGTATCATCTGCAAACAACAGTACAGGGAGTTTCCAAACACTATCCTCTCTCACCAGGGCCACTCCAACATCCACTACCCTACCTTGTACCTCTTTTATTACCCCATCCATGTACAGATTGAACAACCATGGAGACATGACACATCCCTGTTTCAAACCAACTTTCAAAGAGAAAAATTCACTTAGTTCACCATCCACACGCACTGCAGCCTTCGCACCATCGTACATACTCTTCACAGCATTCAACAACTTCCCATCTACTCCATATATTCTTAACACTTTCCACAATCCTTGTGGAATAATAAGTAAACTGTATTAATAATAAGTAAATTGTATTTATAGAATCACGGGGAATTGTCCAGGGTGCGAATTGTCCTGATGGGGAATAGTCCATGTTTTGACAGGGAATTGTCTGATGGCGAATTGACTTGACGGCAAATTCTCTCCTGCATCATTCGACACACCACCTTCCTCACCACTGTCATCACCAGCACTTTCGACACTTTCACTAGCTAATGCATTCACTTCATTCATAAACCCTTCAAAGTCTATTTCTGACACTCAGACATTGCATCATCCTCTTGATCCTCCCCAGGAAATGGCTCAGAGACAAGTCTCCACTCTCCATCACTGGTGGTTTAATTAACTTGTTTCTTCCTCGGCGTAGTCGCCTTTGAATTATTCTAGCGTCACCGATAGCTGTCTTCATTAATGACGGCGAATTGTCTTGTTATTGTTGTGACGGTGAATTGACTTGATTCCAAATTGTCCCGAAACTGAGCGGTGCAGGTGACAATTTGCCTGTTGTCCTCATGGGTTAAGGTTAGCAGCCATATTCTCGGTGGTATTATTAAGCTATATCCTTGCTGACTTAGTAAAGCCATAATCTTGTTGGTTTACTTTATCTTCGGTAATAAATCTTAGATAGTTCCCCTGTACAGAACAATACTTAGGCATGAAAGGAGTCTCAAAGGTAGCCCATGAAGGGGAGTGCCACCCATATGTAATTTTTTCTATAAGTTCATGTATTCAAAGTATGCGAGTTCCTAGTACGCGCCATCCTCTGCTGCCCATATAGGCATGTACTAGGGGGATGGACTGTACCATTATAAACATTAAGGGACTCAAAACTGACCCCTGATGCACACCAACATTCATGGAAAACTCATCACTCAAATATCCATTCACTCTTACCTGAGTGCGAGCACCCACATACATGGCCTTAACCATCCTAACCAGCCACTCCTCCAACCCCAGCTTTCTCATTGACCACTTCACCACGTCTCTAGGGACTCTGTGAAAGGCCTTTTCCAAATCAACAAAAACAAAATACAGATCCCTTTTCTTCTCAATATATTTTTCCTGAAGCTGTCGAACAATGAATATGGCATCAGTGGTCCCCTTGCCTGATATAAACCTAAACTGCATCTCATCAATATTCACTCATTCTCTAATCATACCTTCTAGAACTCTCTCCATACCTTCCTTATCTATCTAAAAGCTTTTTACCTCTATAATTTCCTCTTTCCATGGCATCACCCTTCCCTTTGTACACATTTACAATTCACAAGAGAGAGACATATATAGATACACCTCTCCCCCATTACTGAACAGGGATGCATTCCATAAAATGTGGGTGAACCAACGAACTCGTCGAATAACGAACCAATTTTTCCCATAAGACTGTTAAGACAGAGGGGGGTTAGGTTCCTGACCACCTTTGTCATTCAAAAAATATTCAACAAAGATGGAAAACATACCAGTAAATATGAGCAAAGGTGACACAGGGATTTGAACTGTTTTCTTATAGACCTACACTCTTAAGGAAAATTATTTCAGTACTACATACATCTCAGATGACTGACGTTTTATTTTTGATCACAAAAATATTGGAGAACAAACAAAATATATTTACTTAGTGATATTAAAGAAAGCCACCTGAAAGGCTTCACTAAAATGTTTACTGCTGATCCTGCCAACTGGACATGACGTCACCACACCAAACAAACTCAAATGTATCCAATTGAAAACTATAAATAGCTGTGGAAGCCTAACTGGAAGCTCTGAAACCTAACTGGGATGCTTCACCCCCAGGACCTTCCAATGATTATAACCTACCTAATCTAGTGCAAACTAAGATGTGCATTACGTAAAACTGTCATCAAAACAGTATCGTGCATTAAGAGCGTTCGCTAATCACTGCAACCATGCAATGGTGAAACACTCACTCAGGTTGGTAAGCACATGACTGCATTTTGACAGAGGTAATAGTAGGGGTCTTGAGTGGAGCCATGGTGGTGCTGTAGTATTCAACGAGGCCAAAAAGAAATGCAGACGGATGAAAAATCACTCGATCAGCACGGCAGAGCACAGGAGACTGAGGCAGTTCAGCCAGAGTGTATGGCAGCACATGGTTTAAATTGCCGAAATGATGGCGATAACCATGTTGAACAACAAAAAAGGGTATAGATTCATAAATGCTGAAACAACGAATTGTTGAATAACAATCAGTTGAAAAACGAGGGCTTGGTGTATATACAGTAATCTTCCCAATATCTGATGTAACATAGCCAAAGGCATGTCCGGGAAGTGGGTTCGTCTGGATACTGGGCCCCTGCCTCTTGGACTGGTATTTATGGACCTTAACCCAGTCTAACTAAGAAAGCCACCTACATAACTCCCTACCAGACATGCATAGCAACTATTTAAGGCCCTATTCACACAAATAAAGGACAGAAAGCATGAAATAAATGAAAAGGAATCAGAGAACGAGGCTTTAGAGGTGAGTACGGAAAATATTTAGCAATATCCAGGGTACTTACAATAAGTCCGTGGCCGTTGCGATGAATAACCCGCCTCCTCTCAGACTCTGACAATAATAAGGTGCACCTGAAGCACCTACAGTAATCCTGTATTGCACTGCACTTAATCATTTGCACTCTGAATTTGAATGTCTTAACACTGCGCATTCTTTTCTCACTTGCACTCTACTTGACCCTCACCAATGTTGCACCCTGCACTGAAGTCTTTGCACTCAGAATTCTAATTTCTTAATGCTGCGCATTCTTTTCTCACTTGCGCTCTACTTGACTCTCACCAGTGTTGCACTCTGCACTGAAGCCTTTGCACTCTGAATTCTAATTTCTTAACACTGTACATTGTGTTCTTTACAATGGACAACACTGTAAATTCCCGTGTGGTCTAGTGGTGAGTTTTTGCTGTTTATTCACTGTCAGAGTCCAAGAGTAGGTGTTGCAGGTGGCCGAGGGGCACGTTGCTGGGATGTGATGACGGACTACCCACTGCAGACGACTTCATAGACAGGCGCAAACTCACGTCCAGTGGTGACTCCACTGTGGCTGATGTGCTGGGCTGTGGCTCGGAGGTGGAAGGCCTGTCTTGGGGAGGCAGTGGTGTGGAGCCAGGGCTGGGCACAGCAAGGGTCAGAGGCCTCAAGAAACTGTCAATCGCTGATTGACGTAAGGAGTGACGATTCTGGTGACTGATGATGTGCTGCCTGAAAGCAAGCAATTCCTCCCCAAGTCCCAAGGGCCCCATCTCCCTGTCACAGTCCAGGTGTTCTAGGTATTCAGGAACGAACTCGACATGCTCCTGGGGTGCGCTCAGCTTGGGGATGGCTGGAGTAGTGGCGCGCCGAGAGGAGTCACATCATCATCACTGTCCTCGCTGGAATCTTCAAGCTGGGTACTTGTACCGGCAACTGAAGATGCGATCTCGATATCAGACATGATCTGATACCCAAGATCACCCTTGTCATCATCCAACCGCTCACGCACTTCGTCCACATAACATCATTGCCAGCCGCACGAAGACGAGCATGGAAGTCATTCATGTCAAAACCTAGAAAGTCATGCACCACATCGGCTCCGAGAAGCAGATGAGACCAACCACTTTCCAAAGTCTTGACAGAGACTTCCCTCCATGCACTGGCCCAGTTGTAGATGAATGACTTGATGTTGTAGCAGTGAATGATTTCCATAGTTCGCTGGCCTCACGTGCCCCGTTCCTCCCTGCACTCGTCCTCAAGAACAACCATCACCTCGCCCAGGAACTTCCAACGGTAGAGCCTTTTCGCTGCCACGATCACTCCTTGGTCCATTGGTTGGATGAGAGTAGTTGTATTAGGTGGCAAAAACATGCACCTAATGCAGCCATTCTCAGCCACCAACTCCTTGTTGGACGGATGCGCAGGTGCACTGTCCAGAAGAAAGAGGGCCTTTACCTGGTCGTGCGGGACTCCCAGTGTCTTCATCTGTAATGGATGACCTCCTTGACAATGTGCTGGTGAAACCAGCCTTTGAAGATCTTACAGTCGGCGCAATGGAAGTCTGGACCTAGTCAGAGCACTACCAAAACAACAACAAATTATCAAAGAAAACATTTATTTATGAACAGAAAATGTACATCAGTGCTTATCCTAGTACTTTGTCATTTCTCCCTTGGCCTTGATTACCTCTTGTATTCTCCTTGGCATACTCTCTACTAGATTTCTGAAGAAATTGATATCCAACACCAGACACCACACACGCTTGATAACCTCCTGGAGCTCGGGCACTGACGACATTTTAGCAGCCTTCATCTTGTCCTTGATCTTCTTCAACGCATTTTCAATAGGGTTTAAGTCGGGACTGTTGCCTGGCCATGGAAGAATGCGAATATTTTTACTCTGGAGCAACTTCTTCACTTTTTGTGCAGTGTGACAGGGGGCTGAGTCATGCATGAAAATGGAGGTCCTGTGGATAGCCATGTGCTCAAACAGATGCCTCTTCAGAACCTCACTGTATTGAGCAGCATTCATTGTGCAGTTTTTCGGTAAGAAATATATACCACCTCTGCCCATTTTGGCACTGAAACAAGCCTAAACTATCACTGAGGGACTGTGCTTTACGGTCTTGATGGTGTAGCGCCTGTCATACCTGTTGGTCCTCTCTGGCCTGCATACCTTGATTCGATGTGAGCTAAGCACCTGAAATGTACTTTCATCCGAGAACATAACCTCACTCCAGTCTTGGACAGTCCAGTGCTGATGATGTCTTGCAAATTCAAGTCGCTTCTTCCTCATCTTTTCTGTCAGGAGAGGCTTCAGTGCAGCAGTACGCCCTGGGATCTTGAGGTCTTTCTGAAGTCGATCCTGTATGGTTCTTTCAGACACATCTTTCAGCAATTCTGGGTACATATCTTTCAGTTGTCTAGCAGTCAAACGTGGGTCTTTTATCACAGCTTGCTTCAGTAACCTGTCTGTAGTTGGTGATGTCTTCCTTTTAGGTCCTAGCCTGTTATATGTTGGGGAATTGTGTTTTTTGGCAGGTGGCAGGCAGCAGCAAGGAGTGACATAACGGTAGATTTTCCACGCCCAGTTCGAATACAAATATCCTTAATTTTTACATTTTCCTCTCTCATAGTTAAAATTCGGGCTTTCCCTACATCAGTTAGTGGCTTGGAACCCATTTCCAATGATTCACTGAAGCAGAGGAGGGTGTGAAAACAAGAGCTTTGAAATTAAAAAGGGCCAGACAGGGCAAGAATATCTGACGTGCTCTCCCATCTAAAGTCAGGTAGGCACTGAGCTCATAAACTCACAGGACATGGTGGTAAGCCTGTAAAGTTGCTAGAAACCACCAGAAAAAAATTTCACAAACTACAGGAATTTTCCTATGATATTTCCTGGAGCCTACCAAATACATGGTGTGAATTAGAGGGTCCAGACTTCCATTGCGCCGACTGTAGCTGTGAACCAAGCCTTCACAGAATGGTACCAAACTACAGGAAGGACATCCATCACCCCATGAAGACACCGAGGCTGCTTTGCACGGCTAACAATAATGGGCTTAAGCCAGTGCATGCCGTTAGCACTGGCACAACACAAAGCAGATATCCATTGTTTGCAAAGCTTGCTGCCAGGTACACGCTTCTCCGTCTCATCTGCAAGAATGTTCGCTTGCATCGAGCAATAGAACTGACCAGTTTCGTCAGCGTTGTAGACTTAACCGAGAGTGAGACCCTCCCTGTCAATCAAGCACTTCACCTTCTGCCGAAACTCCTCTACTCCCTCCTCGTTGGTGTCCAGAGCTTCGCCATGGGCCTTACAGTTGGTAAGGCCATGCCGTAACTTGAAAGCGAGAAGTCAACCCTCGGAAGCTTTGAAGTCTGGGGTGTTGTGTAATCTTGCGAGCAGCATGTTGTTGTCGGTACCAAATCTGCGTGGAGCGGTCGATTTCTGCAAACCGGGGAGTGAACATAACCTTCCTCTGCACGGTGCATTTGGTCATCGATGTGAAGTCAGCAGTGTACTGGGTGAGCTTGTCCCGGGATCTCTTAACTCTTTGAGATTCAAATGACTATTTCGATCGTCATTTCAAATCCAACCTCAGAGATTCGGATGACGTTTTTAACCCGTCACGTCCTGAGGTTTTCCGCACCTCCGACATCCCCCAGTCCCGAGCCTTTTTGGAAAAAATTTTTTTTTGGCTAAACCTTCCGCTTTGGTTGAGAAACGAAGGAAAATCACCAAGAAAGGGCTTACCGTGGTCTATAAGTGGTCGGAACACGTGAGGTCCCCCGCGCCAGGTATCGTATTCTTTCATTGATGTGTCAGGTGCTCACGTTTTCTGTGGTAGGGAATACTGGGAGAAACAACACACAACACCTCTATATTTATTGAATTTGAACTAATAAACAATAACAGTAGCAATATAATGGATTTCAGACACATATATATGAAAAATAAGCATTGTACCATCGCGCGAGCATAGCGAGTTAGGTCTGAGTCGTAACATGCTATATGCTAAGTTTTTTGTATCAGTCTACATATCATTTTTTCTACTTGCATACTTCTGTTTCAATGACATTTTACCAATTTCTACTGTTTGTAAGTGTTTTCAGATGTTTTCATTCATTATGATGACATGCAGCATAAGTTTAGCGCACATCAGCTTAGTAAGCGCACTCGCTATGACTCGTATTTCAACATACCCAATTGTTTTATCACTTGCCTATTATTTTTCCCTTTATATAGAACCTTTCCTCCACCACTGTAAATGTTTTCAATTATTTACATTCATTATGAGGGCATTTAGCGATATGCTAGCGCATATTCACGTAGCAACCACGATTTCAAACACTCGTGTTTCATCTTCTACTTTATTTATTCACTCCAATTATACTTTCCCACTTACATTACACACCTTTACACCCCCATACTGCACTGTACATACTTACTGGCATCATTTATTCAAGTGAGCGTCAGAATATCGCATGAAAATACCCTCGCAATGAATGTTTCGACCAACATAATACTCAAACACTTATATACTAATTCTTCACATATATTACACACTTTCCCACTTGTTGACTTCTATTTTCATTATTACGGGCCTTATTCATTCCACTGAGCGTCAGGATATCGCATCTCTATACATACGCTATGAATATTTTGACTTAGAATATATTTCAGCACTTACAATAATATGAACTTATATTATACCCGTTGGCATTTCCAATAATAATAATTACATAATTACGGGCCGTATTTATTGCACTGACTGACAGAATATCGCATCATAAAACCCTCGCTATGTATGTTTCCACTTACAGCATATTTATACACTTACATACAATTTTTGCACTTATGTTATACCCGTATGCACTTTATACTAATATTTGGAGATCAACATGACTGATAATTTCACTGAGCGTCTGTCTGTCGCATTTACTTCATAGTTTCAGCGTCCTGTTGCATTCATACCATATCAGAATTGCATCAACATGTGATATTCGCTGAAACATGGGTGAATACAGAGACCCATGTCACACTCAGTGCACTCATAGCGGGTGTCCTTCCTCTGTGTCGTGAGTCTCACCCGGGAATTGCTACACACGTGACACCTGCGTTGGGGCCTATAGTTGTTCTATTTTATGAAGGTAGTTTGGGTGGGGCGCTCTGGGACCTCAGTCTGTTAGCTCTGTTGTCACATCGTCGCCACACACGTGCTCTCTCTCTCTCTCTCTCTCTCTCTCTCTCATATTTATATTAACTACTACTAATTTTCTTTTCTTTAATTTCTCTCTTGTTTTTGACTTTTTTCCCACACCACCCCTGAGGTAAAAGTCTATAGGTGCGTTTTTTTTTTATAGCTTCCATGGCGGGAGACTGACCGAGTATGACCAGCTCACGCAGGGCTGTCCCTCGCGTCACCACCTGACAACGTCGCAAAAGCAACTCTGACAAGTCTTATGAGATTTATACTATACTATAGCTTTTTTACTGAATTACATCTATACAGAGTGTTTAAAATTCATTTATAAGTAGTTACTAGCTTAAAATAGGAGAGTGAGAGAGAGAGAGAGAGGTGAACTCAAATAATTACACGTGTGTCGGCGGCGATGTGACAACAGAGCTAACAGTGTGAGGTCCCAAATCGCCCCACCCAAACTGCCTTCATAAAATAGAACGACTTTAGGTCTGTTTGGCTGGGGAGGGATGGGAGTGGGGAAATGGCAGCCGGATATTCTCAGGGGAGTTTGGGCAATAGGGGCAATGCGGGTGCGATGTTGGGGCCTTTCAACAGCATAACGTGCAAACATCTCATTTGTGAGCTCCTTCACAAACCCTTCAAAGGTTTCCTGAACTCCTGTTGTCATGGCGTGAAGGTGGTGGCAATTCAGAGCAGTGATGTCTACTAGCAAGTGAAAGAACAGTTTCTTATACCACTTCATCATGGTCCTGGTACACTCTACCGTCGATATCATGGAGTCTGACTGGTCCACCAGGCACATGTTTATGTTATAGTCCATGACACACTCAGGTTTCCAAATGTGACGCCTGTTCTCGCTACGGTAATCTACGGAATCAGTACGGTGCATCAAGGGGCGGTGAACCGTTGACAAGAGGCTTACTTCTCTATTGTGGTTCCACACAGTTGCAAGGATGTTGTTGGCTTTGAAGAAGACAACCTCATTCCTTGCAAGTTTCCGCGCTACCTTGGCCATGTGACGCCGGTTCACCTTCACGGTTCCACAGACTCCAGTTTCATGTGTGTGAAGATAACGAGCGAGAAGAGGGCTAGTGTACCAGTTGTCCAGGTAGAGGACATGACCACGATGAAGGTAGTCTTCTATCATCGTCTTTACCACTGCTCCCGACAGTCCAATACTTCGATCTTCTATTATGTCTGTCTGTGCACCGGTGTACAAGACTATGTCTTGCACGTATCAGTCCTACAGTCGCACATAACAAAGACCTTGAACCCAAAACGGTGCCTTTTGCTGGGTATATACTGCCTAAATGAAATATTACCTCTCCACAACACGAGACTCTCGTCTATGACAAGGTCTCTATAGGGATAGAATGATGAACGAAAGGTTTGCCCCAGGTGATCAAAGACCAACCTAATTCGCCTCAATTTATCTGTGTCATTCGCATTTGCAGGGTCATGAGCATCATAGAAATGGAGGCGACTTAGAATTTGTTGAAACCAATTACGGCTCATCACTTGCCCAAATATTGAGGTAAACATAACAGGGTCCCTTGTTCAGTAAGCAGGAATTCTGTTCTTTCGTATAATACCCATCAAAAGGACCAGGGCAAAAAATAGCAACATTTCTGAAAGGGGGACAGGGTAATCATATATGACAGAATGCCTACTCCTTGTTCCCAATCTTTCACTCTCAAGGCGCTGGGTGCTTGCAAAAAGGTTGGTTTGGTATACAATCTGCTCCACGAATGCCTCACTAAAAAACAGGTGGAAAAAATCCAACTTGGTGGAATTACGGTGAATTCCAGGAGCAATGCAGCCAGAGCGCCCCTGCTCAGTGAAGGGGTGAATGAGGGGAGAAAAATCACTCCCATCCTCCCAATTCCATCCCACAAATCCCTCGTCCCCATCATCCCTATCACCGCCTTCGTCTGGGTGGGGAGGAGATCCTGGTGGGGGAGGTGGGGGAGAAGGAGTGCGGAGGGCTTCCCCACTGTCACTCCTCTTCCCTCTGCCTTTACCCTTTCCCTTTCCCTTACCCTTACGGCCTTGGGGAACATTAGGGGGCTGTGGGGATGAAGTAGGGGAATATTGGAGAGCATAAGAAGTGCTGGGGAGTGGTTCCTCCCCACCATCCCCCTCCATGACAACACCACGTGCTTTCTCATGAACCCTAGCTCGACCACGTGTTAGGGGATATTGGGGAGCATAAGACGTGCTTGGGAGTGGTTCCTCCCCACCTTCCCCCTCCATCACAACCCCACGTGATACTGAACGCACCTGCACTCACCCACGTGACACACTACGCCGCCTCACACTACCTAGGGAGAGCAATGACTCACTCAAGTCACTCTCACTTTCCGTAATCCTCCCTGCACTTTCCCTTTCACTCCCCACTCCCTCCACGGCACTTCCTAACTCCCCAAACAAAATACTAGGCCCATACCTGCTTGTCCGATGTGGTGTGCGCTCTGGGCCACGACTAGTGATTACCTCACGTCCATACCACGTGGCAGCATGTCCCACGACTCCGTCCTCGTCCTCATCATCGAAATCTGGTTCCAAATCACATTGGGGATGGGCGTAGGATGTTCCACGTGGTTTCTTGGCCGGCTGCCCCTCTCTAGCAGCACGGTAAGTCACGTACTGCCGCTTCCTGGGAGACGGGACTTCTTCATCACTGCTGGTGGTTTCTTCCTCCTCTGGCTGCACATAATCTTTATCCACAACCTCGTCGTCCAGTAGGGAATCACAGTCGCCTGTAAAGGCATCCAGGGCGGCTTGAATTTCGCCCTCTGAGAGACCTCTCTTAGCCATGTCTGAGCAGGACCGTTGCTACCAGGTGAGTGGACGAGTGGCGGGTTAGCGCGGGGTCGCCGAGTGTCCCCGCCTGGTGGCAGGTAGGGGAAGGTCATGCGAGGATACGAACCGCAAATCAAGCGCGAAATTTGAAAATTGTCGAAATTATGCACTTTGCAATTGCACGACGTACCGGTACGTCGCCGGGACTGGCAAATGCAAATCGTTGCAACGTACCCATACGTCGACGGGACGGGGCAGGTTAATCGTCATTTTAAGAAACTTTTGTAAAATATTCACCATAAATTGCATTTACGCATCATAACAAAGAGGCTCAAGCATGATGTCACGGAATGGTTGCTCTACGTGTGGCGGTACTTCACAGCTGGTCTGGCTCATGGCTTTGTTTCTTTATAACTTTATTCTTGGTGAATATTTTTCTACAGCAAGGAATAAAATTTTTGGACTTTGCCTAACTTCAACTTGTCACTTTGACTTTTTATTTTCTTTGCTTTCCTTTTATGAACCTACTATGATAAAGTACAATTATTCAGCTTCAAAGTAACACAACAACCAGCATCCTATCATAAAAAGTGTATTTACACTGACCAATCAAAGAAAAACATCGTGAAGCGAATATGCGGCCGAGGCTAAAATAAAATTGTGCATCTCTTTCCTTTTGCTTTACTGCACACTGAAATGCAAAAATTACCATAATCTATATATCATGGTACAGGTAATTTATTGTGTTTTCACAAGGTTTAAACCAAATTCACATATCTTGACTCAATATTTTTTGCCGAATATTTTTCTACAGCAAGGTATAAAGTTTTTGCTTTTAGCCTAACTTCAACTCATCATTTTGACATTTTATTTTCTTTGTTCTCCTTTTTTGAACATACTACAATAAAGTACAAATATTCACCTTTAAAATGACACCAAAACCAACATTCTATCATGAAAAGTGTATTTACACAGAGCGATCAAATAAAATATCAGGCTGCGAAGATGTGGGTCAGCGTGAGTGGCTGACTCTGGCACAGACATAATCTGCCTGGCCCAGAAACCTGATAGGGTTAATATCAAACAAGATAGAGCAGGCTAGGTTGAATTCATGAAGGATGTGTGATGTCGGCCATCCCGTGTCCACTTTCTCGAATATCTCCCTCTTCTTCTCCAGAATAAGAACCACTCGTTTCCTCTTCTCAGGCGGGTGGGCCACCATAACACACACAAGGAAGAGGCAGCAGAGGAACAACATGGCCGGCAGCAGGTAGGGCGCCACCAAAAAAAGCGAGCACGTGGGCGGCCATGGTGAGGAGCATGCATTAACGATGATGGATGAGCGGGAAATGGGGAGGAGGCAGCGTTGCCCTGCCGGACGTCGGCGGAACTACGCAGCAAAACACAGCTGGTCCCCACCATGCACGGTTCTAATTACGGGTGAGAATAATATCGGAATTTTTTTGGATTTTTTCATGTTTTTTGGCCATTTGGGAGGTTCCGAAGGCCCGGGCCCAATATGTCCGGGCAGCGGGGTGTCCGGATAGTGGGCGTCTGGATAGTGGGCAGATTACTGTATATATATAGACAGATACTGTAAATAGATAAATATAGTATATAAAATTCTTTATTGACCGTTTGACCACATGGAAAACACACACACACACACAAAACCCTTTACCATTATCATTCTAATTAAAAAAGGGGTAGGTGTGCTGTACAAATACTTAATCCTTTTTTTTTTTTTGGTGGGCCCTATTGCAGAAAAGACTGAAAACCACTGCCTTAGCACGGAGTTCCTCAATAGCCACTGGGTTTTACCAAAGGGAAATTATGTCCCAAAAATAAGTAATAACAGAAAAACTGTGTAACAGGAGAAAGTCTTTCAAGCTCCATAATACTCAGGAGTGGCTCAAACAGGCATTTCAGCACAATACCTGAACAAATTAGGATTTGCCTTAGTACAGCCTATCAGGTAATTGCTTGTTCACATCAAGTCTCACTTTGGGGCACTTCATGCCCTAGCTCAGTTCCAAAACCCACTAAGCTGAGTAATAGTTTGTCAATAACTGTTGCAAAGTACTACTGTACTGGAACTGGTAACAAATAAAAGAAGTGGGAAAATGTGCAAGTCCTATAAACTGAATTTTTGTATGTTCACAGTTAGATTCTTTATTCTCAACAACAAAATAAAAATGCATCATACTGCATTTTCAAAATAAAAATTAAGGCAGATGAGCAGTGCATACTCTGCCTTTAAATGCAAGAACAATTACAAATATACTGCAGACATATATCTGTTGTCTCCTTAGAAACTCAAAATACAACAGAAACCCCCTAAAACTGTCATTCAAGCATGAAGAGACCCTGGCAAGAACTTCTCTTCTAGTTCAATATATAGGTGTACTGTACTTGGCAGATTGTCACCTGAGCTTACCGTATGATCAACAACATTTGGCGAGGTAACTCCCTCAGAGTTCTGTCTATCTGATCGAACCTGTTGGCAGCCATCTCCTGCATGTACTCTAACTCTTGGACACTCAACACTTCCCTAAGTGACCCACTGACTGCCACTGGACGTTGCATGAGCATTTCCGCAAATAAGAGATGGTCTGCAAGTGGAATGAGAATTGGCGTTGTAGTGTTCCAATGAATGGACCAGTCTCAGAACCTGGTAAATAAACAAATGGCTATAAAACAATATTACTGTCTTGTTCTGAATTTCCCCAGCCCATATGCTCTAAATGATGATGATAATAACAATCATGCATTATAGGACTGCACAGGTACTCTCTTTTTATTTGGCAACTGCAATGCTTTCTGTGAGGTCCACCATAGGACTGGATTGTCCTTGGCAGGAGAGTAAGTGTCAGAATTAATTTGCATTCATGCTGGGTAAGTACAAATTAGGGGTTGATCCAAGAATGTGTAAATGAGTCTGTACTGTATGTTTTTTGCTGTGGAAGGCTGACACAGCTGACCCCCTTCAGGGGGAATCAAGGGGTATGCCCTCCCATAAAAAATAATAAATAGTCAAACCCACCTAATTCATCCTCTCTTTACCTGGAAATCTGCATAATATGGGTTGGCTAACTACTCCAGACTATATTTGCTGGATGCAGTTACTCTGGCATATATTCCACAGATTGGCTTGGATGATGAAAAGACAGATTCTGGGGTGACTATTAATACACTGTTGGTAGTATGAAACTAAATGGACAGGTGAGAGTGTGAGAGAATGGGAGTATGGATAGGGTATATGTGCGGGAGTAGGTGAGAATGGGTGGGCAAAAGAGGGAGAGTGTATTGTTGTAACAGATGGAAGGAAAATATAAGAGAGTATGGATCAGTTGGCTCAAGGATTGTGTGGGTAAGATTGAAAGTTGGAATACAAATGTGGGCGATTGTGTGCGTGTATGCACCAACACAAGATCGTGCAAGCAAAGTGAGAGAAGAGTTCCAGACTATATTTGCTGGATGCAGTTACTCTGGCATATATTCCACAGATTGGCTTGGATGATGAAAAGACAGATTCTGGGGTGACTATTAATACACTGTTGGTAGTATGAAACTAAATGGACAGGTGAGAGTGTGAGAGAATGGGAGTATGGATAGGGTATATGTGCGGGAGTAGGTGAGAATGGGTGGGCAAAAGAGGGAGAGTGTATTGTTGTAACAGATGGAAGGAAAATATAAGAGAGTATGGATCAGTTGGCTCAAGGATTGTGTGGGTAAGATTGAAAGTTGGAATACAAATGTGGGCGATTGTGTGCGTGTATGCACCAACACAAGATCGTGCAAGCAAAGTGAGAGAAGAGTTCTGGACAAATGTGGAAGTGTGCATGGAAAAGTTTGAATGGAATGAGAGAGTGTTTTTGATTGGTGATATGAATGGTAAAGTAGGGAATGTGAAGGTGGATGGAGTAGTTAGTGAGTGGAGTGTGTCACGAATCAGTTCGCGACATTTCCCTTTTGTGAGAAGCCACGAACTATTAGTGGAAAACTCACTGTGTATCGCTCAGCTAACCGTTTCTCCCTCCATTTCGGAGTATACTTTTCAAAACATTCGTCACTTTCAAAAGTGACCGATTTAATGCACGTCACTAAGTGCTCTACTGAGCGATACAATTGTTTCTTTATCGTTCGCCTCTGCTTGCCTTAACCGTTAGCCATGCCTTCTTCCGGTGGCTTGTGCGTCCTGCCCATACAATGTATTTTGAATTCAGTCCAGTTGTTGCTGCGACGGAGAGAGGTCCTGTGCCAGCAGTGTGAGAGGTCAGCTAGTACCCAAACTCCACTTCACAGTTCTTCAGTACTTCCATCCTTAGTTCAGCTTGGGTGATACGCAGCATTCATCGACTATAGTATTTCCTTCTTGTATTTCCCTAGTCATAAGAGTTTAATTAAGGTGTTTTTTTCCTAGGCGTAAGTATTTAGCTATTGCGTGAGTGAGTGAGTGCGTCTCATTAATTTGATTTGAATTGTAACGTTAAATTTATTTTTTGTAATCAATAAATTTAACAGTTCCTTTCTTGAGGTCAGTGTAAAGTAAAATCTTGTTTCATTTCTCCAAATTAAGCTTATTTTCCATATAGCTCCTAGCTTGCATAAACGTTTTACTATTCATAACTGGCACTTAGACCAGTCTTGTTGTATTAACTTAAAATCCGTTGTGCCATAGGAGTTAAGCATCGGCAAGAACCTGATGTTAGTATTAGTTATTTATTGTCGGGGGTGAAGTAACTTTCTCCAGAGGCTAACAGTACAGTAATTCAGCAATTGTGAGTAATTAGTCTCGGCTGTGTACTGTTGAGAAAGTTTATAAATTCTCGTTCTTAGAGAATCGTAGCAAGTCAGCGTAAAGTAATCGTTGCTTGATGTAGCAAGACAATCATTGTCTCTGCTCTTCAATATTATTGAATATTAATATCAAAGTAAATAATATTTAAGCATTTATTTTAAAAACACCGTGATATTATAAAATCCCCATGACAATTGGCGACCTCGCCAGGATCAAAAATAGTTGTGCCGTAGATGTTGCTACTCAGACTTCGGCTGCTGCGATAACACGAGCCATGGCCAAGGCTCCAAATCGCGTCACTCCATTGACCGTCGCAACGCCACAAGATCTGATTCGTAGTCAAGATATTGTCCAAGAGCAACAGACTGACTCGACACTTGCCTCAGTGCGCAAGAAGCTGGAGGGTAAAGTGATCAAGTATTCACGGGGAGGACAAGCCGGGTTCCTTCGTAAGCGAGGACGGCTGTACCGTGAGTCACAGACACCCCAGGGTGAGGTTCGACTGCAGTTTGTCGTTCCTGCAAAGTATCGCCGAGCAGTGTTTAAATTAGGTCACTGTTCAGCGATGGGAGGTCACATGGGTCAAAAGAAGACCTCTGACCGCATCCATGCTGACTTTTTCTGGCCAGGAATGGGACGGGAAATAACGAGGCTCGTACGTTCCTGTGATGTGTGTCAGCGTACCACTGACCGGGGACGTGTCCGTCCTGCGCCATTGAAGCCAATGCCCATAATCTCTGAACCGTTTGAGAGAGTAGCAGTTGACATAGTTGGGCCAATCTCTCCTAGGGCTAGTGATGGATCAAAGTATATCTTCACTATAGTTGATTTCAGCACACGGTGGCCTGAAGCCGTGGCCCTTAAGAATATAGAGGCCGTCACTGTTGCTGAGGCATTAATTGAAGTGTTCTGTCGTGTAGGTATCCCTAACGAGGTCTTGAGCGACCGGGGTTCGCAGTTCACTTCGGCAATGATGAACGAAACGTTCAGGTTGCTGCCCATCCGAGGCTTACGAACTACGCCGTATCATCCCATGTGTAACGGGTTATGTGAGAGGTTCAATGGAACTCTCAAGAAGATGTTGAGGCGCATGACCGCCGAACAGCCAAAGGAATGGCCGCGGTTCATTGCTCCTCTTCTATTTGCTTATCGAGAAGCCCCACAGCATTCATTGAAATTCTCACCCTTTGAACTGGTGTATGGGAGGTCGGTCCGGGGCCCACTTCAAGTCCTTCGTGAGTTATGGGACGATGAAGAACCCGACCCTGAAGTCAAGACCACCTACACCTATGTCCTTGATTTGGCTGACCGCCTCCAGTCGATGTGTGAGTTAGCTAAGGAAGAACTGATCAAGGCGCGTGAAGTTCAAAAGGCTTATTATGATAAGAAGGCAAAGCTTCGGAAGTTTAGTCCAGGCGATAAATGCTTGGTATTACTGTACTCCCCACTGCCCAGAACAAGTTGTTGGCACAGTGGAAGGGTCCATTCGATGTAGTAGAGCGCATTTCAGACCTCAACTACATAATACAGATGGGGAATTTCGTAAAAGGTTCCACATTAACATGTTGAAGGCTTATCATGAGTCAGACCCCAAGGAGACTGGCCTACGAGTAGCTGATGATAGTGACCAGCCACTGGAAGAAACCGGGGCAGCTGCGGTGATCCCAGCTGATGACCATGATGACGAGCCCTTAACCGCTCAGTCCCATCAGGAAGAGACTGTCGGAGATGTTTTACTTAACCCTGACTTAGCAGTAGGGGACCAGAATGCCTTATGGTCACTGCTCTGTCAGTATGCTGATGTCTTCTCAGACCAACCTAGACTTGCAAAGGTTGCGTGTCATAAAATTGAGTTGACCAGCAATGCTCCTATAAAGGTTAAGCCATATCCGATTCCCATGCGACTACAGGGTGCAGTAGATAAGGAAATTGCTGACATGGAGACTGCAGGCATTATCGAAAAGTCCTCATCTCCTTACTGTAGTCCGATGGTAGTAGTCCGCAAGAAAGATGGTGGAGTCAGGATTTGTGGCGGCTATAGAAGGCTCAATGCAATCACCAAAGTGGATGCTGAGCCAATGGGTGACCATATTGCCATCTTCTCCAAGCTGGCAGGGTCACGATATTTCACGAAGCTCGACCTAGCGAAGGGATTCTTCCAGATTCCCTTCATCCTGAGAGTCGTCAGTTCACTGCCTTTGCTACTCCTAGGGGGTTGTACCAGTATAAAGTCCTCCCATTTGGACTTACCAATTCCCCAGCAGTATTCAATCGTGCCATGAGACAAGTGCTCCATGGTATTGTAGGAGTAGAGATGTTCGTTGACGATGTCCTCGTTCATTCCGCCACATTGGAGGAGCACCTCAGACTCTTGGAAATTGTCTTCAGTAGACTCCAGAGTTTCAACATGACTGTGAAGCCTAGCAAATGCAAGATTGCTCACAGTGAGGTGGAGTTCCTCGGACATATTGTTGGCAACAATCACTGCAGGTGTCAGGGTGACAAGATCAGGAAGGTTAGAGAAGCCCCGAGACCCGTGACCAAGAAACAGGTTAGGGCATTTCTTGGCCTAGTGGGATATTATAGGAGTTTTATCCCCAACTTTGCTCTCATTGCCCAACCGTTGTACGAAGTGCTACGGAAATATGCTCCAAACACCACTGAATGGGGAGAAGCGCAAGAGAGATCCTTTGCCACCCTCAAGAATATGTTGTGCAAGGAGCCCATTTTGCAGTTGCCTGATTCCAACAAACCTTTCATACTGCGCACTGATGCTTCACAAGATGGAGTAGGTGCCGTATTGATGAAGGAATCGGAAGGTGGAATCTTCCCAGTGGCATACCACAGCCATAGGCTAAAACCCGCCGAGAGGAATTACAGTACTGTTGAGAAGGAACTCTTGGCTGTGGTTGATGGTGTTAAAAAATATTATTATTATTTATTTGGGGCATCATTTGTTCTGGAAACTGACCATATGCCACTCACTAGTCTTAGGACGACCAAGACGGCTAATGCAAGATTGACACGCTGGACACTGTATTTACAGCAGTTTAACCTTGTTGTGAGATACATCAAGGGAAGTGATAACGTAGGTGCAGACCTGATGTCTCGCCTACTAACTGCTGACTAACATGGGCAGTTGTTGTATGCTGGGTTCCGTGATAGGCATCCTCAGAGATTTGAGTAATCCAAGGACTAGCCTGGTTCCCAGTCAAAAGTGTAGACCTGATGTCACACTTGTTGGCCCCACAGGACACAGTATGTCCAGGGCCTGTACATACACGTGTACTGTAGGTTAAGGGGGAAGAGAGAACTCCGCAGAGGTGACTTGAGGCTATGGAAGACCCAAGTTTGCACAAGGATTCTCGGCTCCCCGATACTAATATAAGTACTGTAGGGTAAGGGGGAAGTTCGAGAGAGAACTCCGCAGAGGCGACTTGAGGCTATGGAAGACCCAAGTTTGCACAAGGATTCTCAGCTTCCCGATACTAATATAAGTATTGTAGGTTAAGGGGGAAGTTCGAGAGAGAACTCCGCAGAGGCGACTTGAGGCTATGGAAGACCCAAGTTTGCACAAGGATTCTCGGCTCCCCGATACTAATATAAGTACTGTAGGTTAAGGGGAAAGTTCGAGAGAGAACTCCGCAGAGGCGACTTGAGGCTATGGAAGACCCAAGTTTGCACAAGGATTCTCAGCTCCCCGATACTAATATAAGTACTGTAGGTTAAGGGGGAAGTGAGAATTCCGCAGAGGCGACTTGAGGCTATGGAAGACCCAAGTTTGCACAAGGATTCTCAGCTCCCCGATACTAATATAAGTACTGTAGGTTAAGGGGGAAGTGAGAATTCCGCAGAGGCGACTTGAGGCTATGGAAGACCCGAGTTTGCACAAGGATTCTCAGCTTCCCGATATTAATATAAGTACTGTAGGTTAAGGCACAAGTTGAGGACCCGTGTGCAGTTCGAGGCTATGGAAGACCCGAGTTTGCACAAGGATTCTCAACTTGCCGACACTAATCGTGTGCTAAAATTAATGGCGACCTCGAGTGTACTTTTCGTAGCATGTACTGATTGCTAGGCAGAGAGAGTAATTGTAACGTAATAAGAATTTTGTCTCATTGACACTTTTGATGCTCCACCTTAATTGGTTTTGCAGGTTCAGCAATGGGTGTAGCAGTTTTGCTGTGCGGGCCAGCTGATCGTCTGCCGCACGCTGCCGCCTCTTCTCCTCTGCCTTCGTCGTCGCCATATCATTTACTGTGTCATTTTACACATAGGTACAGTCACACTACAACTGTCACACCAACACCGTGTATTACATACACCACGCTACACAACAATTAGTTGTCAGTGTAAATGTAGCGACTTTTCGCTCTGTTTGACCTGAGTACAGGATTTTCACCGTCGTCACGGAGTTTTTCCCTCAAGCTTGCTTCTATTAATGTAAATACGAGGTTTTTTCGCTCACTGGCGACTGCGACTTTCTCCTGTAGCAGGATAGCACACACACCACAGTGTGAATCTTGTGTGAATGACTTAGGATGTGTAAATATATATATATATATCCACAAATTTTTTCCCATAAGGAAAAAATTTAATTTTGTAGGGGCGTAATGTCACGAATCAATTCGCGACATTTCCCTTTTGTGAGAAGCCACGAACTATTAGTGGAAAACTCTCTGTGTATCGCTCAGCTAACCATTTCTCCCTCCATTTCGGAGTATACTTTTCAAAACATTCGTCACTTTCAAAAGTGACCGATTTAATGCACGTCACTAAGTGCTCTACTGAGCGATACAATTGTTTCTTTATCGTTCGCCTCTGCTTGCCTTAACCGTTAGCCACGCCTTCTTCCGGTGGCTTGTGCGTCCTGCCCATACAATGTATTTTGAATTCAGTCCAGTTGTTGCTGCGACGGAGAGAGGTCCTGTGCCAGCAGTGTGAGAGGTCAGCTAGTACCCAAACTCCACTTCACAGTTCTTCAGTACTTCCATCCTTAGTTCAGCTTGGGTGATGCGCAGCATTCATCGACTATAGTATTTCCTTCTTGTATTTCCCTAGTCATAAGAGTTTAATTAAGGTGTTTTTTTCCTAGGCGTAAGTATTTAGCAATTGCATGAGTGACTGAGTGCGTCTCATTAATTTGATTTGAATTGTAACGTTAAATTTATTTTTTGTAATCAATAAATTTAACAGTTCCTTTCTTGAGCTCAGTGTAAAGTAAAATCTTGTTTCATTTCTCCAAATTAAGCTTATTTTCCATATAGCTCCTAGCTTGCATAAACGTTTTACTATTCATAACTGGTACTTAGACCAGTCTTGTTGTATTAACTTAAAATCCGTTGTGCCATAGGAGTTAAGCATCGGCAAGAATCTGATGTTAGTATTAGTTATTTACTGTCAGGGGTGAAGTAACTTTCTCCAGAGGCTAACAGTACAGTAATTCAGCAATTGTGAGTAATTAGTCTCGGCTGTGTACTGTTGAGAAAGTTTATAAATTCTCGTTCTTAGAGAATCGTAGCAAGTCAGCGTAAAGTAATCGTTGCTTGATGTAGCAAGACAATCATTGTCTCTGCTCTTCAATATTATTGAATATTAATATCAATTTAAATAATATTTAAGCATTTATTTTAAAAACACTGTGATATTATAAAAACCCCGTGACAGAGTGTGCCTGCTGAGAGAGATGAGAATGGCAGTGCTTTAGTGGACATTTGTCCTGGGAGGGAGTTGGTGATAGCCAATACCCACTTCAGGCACAAAATGATCCACAGGTATACATGGCAATTGATGAGAAAGGTGGGTGGTGACCTGAATGAAAGGAAGGCAATGATTGATTATGTGTGTGTGAATGAAAGTATGAGAAGGTGTGTAATGGATACAAGATAATATAGAGGCTGGGGGAGTGGACTTTCTGACCACCCAAGGTCCAAGTAAAATGGAGAAATAGAAGAAGGGAAGGACGGGAGGAAGAAGTAGGCGCAAGGAGAGTGGAAAGGTTACAAGAGGATGAGAAAAAGGCAGAACATAAGAGAGAAGTGGAGGAGCAATTGGGTAAATATGAACTGGAGCAGACGGAGGACATGGAAGGTGTGTGCAGGATATTTACAGAAGAAATCTGTATGTGGTAACCAAAGGGGTATTTGCCTTCTTAGTGTGGCTGGAAAAAAATATGGTGGAATACTCATTGATAGGGTTAGGCATATAACAGAGGAGCTAGCTGGAGAAGGACAAGGGGGATTTAGGAAGGGAAAAGGGTGTGTAGATCAGATATTTGTTCTAAGATGTTCAGTGGAGAAGTATCTAAAGAAGGGAGAGAAAGTGTATGCTGCCTTCATGGACTTGGAGAAAGCTTATGACAGAAGAGATAGACAAGGTATGTGGAAGGTACTGAGAATATATGGAGTGGAAGGGAAATTGTTGAGTGCTGTGAAGAGTATGTACGAAGGAGCTTGGGCTACAGTGCAAGTGGATGGTGAGCTGAATGAGTTCTTTGATCTCATTGTGGGACTGAAACAGGGTTGTGTGATGTCTCCATGGCTGTTAAATATATACATGGATGGGATTGTAAAGGAGGTGCAAGGTAGGGCAGTGGATGTGGGGGTGGCTCTAATGAATGTGGGTGAGATTTGGAATATTCCGGTGTTGCTGTTTGCTGATGATACAGTATTGATGAGTGAAGATGAATGGGAATTGCAAGGTCTGGTGAATGAATTTGGGACAGGGTGTAGGAGGAAGAAGATCAAAGTTAATGTAAACAAGACTAAAGTTATGGTGTTTGAGAGGAATGAAGTCACAGAATGCACAGTGAGGTTGGATGGCGAGGATATGGAGAATGTAAGTGCATTCAAGTACTTGGGTAGTGTGATGAGTAAGGATGGAACCTTGGGGGATGAAGTGCGTGAAAGGGTACAGCAGGGAAGGAAGGTTGTTAGTTCACTGAAAGCAGTGATGAGAAATAGGGAGGTGAGTATGGAAGTTACGAAGTCACTGCCTGATAGTATTGTGATCACTACCCTGACGTATGGATGCGAGACATGGACCTTGTAAGAAGGGAACAAGTCAAGAGTGAGAGCAGTGGAAATGAGCTACTTGAGAGGAGCATGTGGAGTGACATGGAGGTACAGGTTGACGAATGAAGAAGTGAAAGATCGTTGTGGGGTGGATGTGGATGTGGTTGAGAAGATAAAGCGAAATACACTGAGGTGGTTTGGACATGTGGAGTGTATGTAGGTAAGGTGGAGGGAGGGAGAGGGAGGGGAAGACCAAGGATGAGGTGGAGAAATGGAGTTGAGAGGTATATGAGGGACGGGGGAGTGAGTTGGGGCGAGGATAGTCAAATGGTGGGTGACAGAGCGACTTGGAGGCGTTTTGTCTGCAGCCACCATTTGCGGGTTTAGGGCGTCAGGCTATAGATAGACAGATAGATAATTGTGATATACAGGAAATGAGCTATGCTCGTGGGGTCCCGTCTCTGTTCCTCAATAAGTCAAATTTAGCTTTAAACTCGTTTAAGTTTTTAGACTGGACGATCCCTTTGTCCAGGCTATTCCACAGGTCCATACATCTATAAGGAAAACTATATTTCTTGATATCTTTCAAGCAGCTTGGCTTCTTCAGTTTCATTCAGTGTCCTCTTGTTACTCTCTTATCCCATAAAAACGGATCTTCTTTGTCAATTTTATCTACTCCCATCATGGTCCTGAACACTGCACTCATGTCGCCTCTCTTTCTCCTTTCTTCTAAGGAAGGATAATCCAGCTTTTCCAGCCTCTCCCTATACGACAGACTTCCACGCTAGGGACCATCTTGGTTGCTGTTCTTTGTATTCTCTCAATCTTGTTTATATCTTTCATTTTGTGTGGGGACCACACCACTGCTGCATACTCTAACCTGGGGTGAATCATGGCCACTATCAATTTCTTCATCATCTCCTCATCCATGTAATGAAAAGTTACTCTTATATAAGTCAGGAGTTTTTACATCTCTCTAACTGTCTTGTTAATGTGTTTTTCAGGTGACAAAATGTCCTGGACCAGAACCCCCAAATCTTTCTCTTCTCTCGCTTTTGTGACTGGTTCATTACCCATCAAATAATTCAGTGATGACCTCTTGGTACTTTTCCCATTTCCAAAATTTTACATTTTTTTGCACTGAATTTCACTTCCCACATCTGGCTCCATTCGTGTATCCTGTCCAGATCCTCCGGCAGCATTTTACAAACGTCATCAACCTCAACCTTCCTCAAGATCTTTGCATCAACAGCAAACAGACTTGCATAACTGTTCACTCCATCTACCGTGTCATTTATGTAAATCAGGAACATTACTGGCGCCAACACTGAACCCTGCGGGACTCCACTTGTTACTTCCCTCCATCCAGACATCCTATCCTTTATTACTGTCCTCATTTGTCTGTCTCTCAAAAAGTCTCTCATCCATTCCAGGAGGTTCCCCTTCAGTCTTCCTATATGCTCTAGTTTCCACATTAGTCTCTTATGGGGCACCTTGTCGAAGGCCTTCTCCAAATCTAAATACACACAATCCAACCAACCATCTCTCTCCTGTACCACGTCAATCACTCTTGAGTAAAAACTCAACAAGTTGAGAACACATGACCTTCCACTTCTGAATCCAAACTGACCATCAGCCAAAATATTCATCTCCTCCATATATTTTACCCATCTATCTTTCAGAATTCTCTCACACAGTTTTGCGACCATGCTGGTTAGAGACACTGGTCTATAATTCAGGGATTCTTCCCTGTTTCCTCCCTTATAAACTGGTACCACAATTGCCCTCTTCCATTCTTGAGGCACTTTCCCCTCTTCCAGAGAACACACAATTAAACTGTGAATCTTATCTGCCAGTTGTTCTCTGCATTCCTTCAGAACCCAATTAGACATTCTGTCTGGTCCTGGGGCTTTCCTTACATCTCAAGTTTCCGGTAATTTATATACTTCCTGTACTTTCACTTTTATATCTTTTATCACTACATTTCTAGTCACTCCCTCTCCTTCCACAAACTCCTTTTCATTAGTGAAAACTGATTGGAAACATTTGTTCCTTATTTCTGCTCGCATTGCCACATCTTTATAGACCTCTCCTTCTACTTTCAGTTTGGTGATTCCTTCCTTCTGTTTCAATTTGCCACTGACAAATCTATAAAACAGTTTGGGTTCATCCTTACATTTGTCAATAATACCTTTTTCAAGATTCCTTTCTTCCTCTCTATGTATTCTTGTGTATCCATTTCTAGTTCTTTTATATTCTTCCTTTGTTTTGTTGTTACCTCTCTTTCTCCAATTGTTCCACGCCTTGTCTCTCTCCTTTTTGCTATCATACACCTATTAAACCACTTCTTTTTCCTGTTTTCTTTGCCCCTTACTCTTGGCACAAATGTTTCCACTCCTGAATTATAGAGGCCTAGAAAAATATCCCACTTCCTCTGTATCTCTCTTGTCTCTCTGAATTTTCTCCAATCTGCATTTTCAAAAAATTTTCTCAATCCTGTAAAGTTTCCTTTCCCAAAGTTGTATCTTCCCTGCCTATAAAGCTTGTCTCTTGGCTTCACATTCCCTGTTATCATCTGGAACTCAATGACCACATGATCACTTATTCCAATAGGACACAGACATTTCAAGGATTATATTACATCGGGTTCTTTGGTGAACAGTAACACTAGTCTTGTTGGTGTGTCCTCACCTCGGAACCGTGTCTCTTCTTTGACCCATTGCGTCATCACATTGTTCATTGTTGTATTTAATAATATAGTGCCCCACGAATCTTCACTGCCTCCTGAGTCCCATTCTTCCCATTTCACCTCTTTACAATTGAAGTCACCCATTAAAATTATATTGTTGCTTTTCTCACTATTTTTCTGTAAATACTAGCCATGTCTGACAACATTTCCTGGTATTCATCATCACTCCATGCTCTTGTCTTAAGGGGAACAAACACTACTGCCATATCTCTCTTGCTATTCTCTTCAGTTTCTAATTTCATATTTACCACTTCGGCCCTACCCTCTCCCATTTCCACGGTATCTACATTTGTGTTGTTCTTCACTGCTATCATCACTCCTCCTCCCATTTTTTCTTTTCTGTCTCTTCTCCACAGTTTGTATTTACCATCTCTCATATGAACATCAATATCATCTCTTAACTTGGTCTCTACAAGGCACATAACATCCGGTTCATGTACCCTCAAAAAATCGTTGATATCTAGTCTTGCCGATATTAAACAATCAACGTTAATATATGCCACATTCACATTATTTTTGATGTTCTTTATACTTTCTTTTCTCCTTCTCGTACCACTTTCTTAACTCTGATCCATGACTCTCCAATAAAACACTGTCTTCTCTTCCTCCATTCTCTGTTCGTTTTTTACCTTTGCTTCCTTTACTAACTCCTTTATTTTAGCTCTTTCTTCCTCATTTGCATCTCCCCTTATCTAAATATTTTTTAACCCTTCCTTATCTGATAATTTCCATGTTCTACTGATAATTTCGTTTACTGTTGCCTGGAACTTAAACTTTACCTTCAATGGCCTTGCCCCTCCTTCCTCGTACTTTCCTAACCTAAAAACCTCTTCAATCTTCTTGAGCTTCGTTGTTTTCCTCCATGACTACTGATATTATTTCTTTAACTTTATTCAGTTCTTCTCTTTCTCTTTCTGATCTTATTGTCATACATTTTCTTTAACTCCTGAAAATATTACACATTTTTTCTAATCTGCTACATCCCTAACTAAAGATTCTCTACTTCTCAGTACCCTAACCACTTCCTTCTCTACCTTTTCCTTGCTTTGTTGTTCTATAATCTCTTTCAGATTTACATTTCCTTCTTCCTGAATTTTCTTCCACCCCTTATGTTGCTCAATGATTTCTTTAATGTGCTCATCCTGTACTCTTGATTTGGATTCATACTCATCTAGTCTGCTTTTCATTTGTCTCTTTCTTCTTCCAACCTCTTATTCTCCCTCTTAAGCTGTTTTATTTCATTAGAGGCAGATTCATTGCTTACTTTTAATTCTGTAACTTCTCTTTCTTGTTCGTCACTGCGTGTACAAACTTTTTCCAGTTCATTCCGTAGAATTGCGATCTCGTTTTCCTGCTCTATGGCCAGTTCCTTTAACTGTCTAATTACTGTCCATACCTTTTTTATCTCCTGGACATTCCTCTCTGCTGTATTCTTTACTTCTGCTACTCTTGTTTGGTTCAACTTAATACTTCCATTTGCCACATCCTCTTCAGTGAGGCCCTCAAATCCTTTCTCGCCAGTCGTAAACGAAGCATCGTCCTTTTCTGTCATGATTCAACCATATTGAGACTTTCTATTTCCACTATGCCTTGTTCTTTTTATGACCGAAACCGCAGTTTTCCTTAACTACTGTCTGACAGGACCACCACTCAAGCACTTATTTACATAATCACAAATAGGCTGGTCTCCTTTTCGTCGCTGATTCAGCTATTATTTCTCCACGATCCAGGAAGAACTCCATCTCTATTGGCAATCTGTGTGTGTGCAGCATGTGAGGTGGTGTGTGGGGTGAAGAGAAGATGAAAGAGGGAGCAAGGAAAGAGGTGAGAATGAAGAGGTGAGACAGGCTGTGGCACAAAAGAAGAAAGCATATAGTGAGTGGATGAGAAACTGGGGTGTGGAAGAAGTTGAGAGATGGAGGAGAGAGTTATATGTAGAGAAGAAGAGGTGAAAAGATTAGTGAGAGAGAGTAAGAGGAGGATGGATGAGGAATTTGAAAGGAATTTGAGTGTAAAATGCAGGGACTGTAAGAAAATGTTCTGGAAAGAGGTAAAGAGAGTTAGACAGGGTGGCAGTGATGTTAGTAGGGGAGTGAAAGATAAAAACGGTAGATTACTAGCGGAGAAGGGAGAAAATGTGAGCAGATGGAGAGAACACTTTAAGGAATTGTTGAACGTAGAGAATGAAAGTAATGCGAGTATAAGTGGCTGGGGAATGGCAGGGAGAAGAAGTAATGTGAGAAGAGAGGAAGAAATCAGTAAGATGGAAGTTGTAAAAACAATGAAAAAAGTCAAAACGGGGAAAGCCCCAGGAATTGATGGAGTGTGTGGTGAAATGCTGAAGCATGGGGGAGAGACAGTAGTAGAATGGAAATGGACGATGTGCAAATTGGCCTGGGAGGAAGGTAGAGTCCGGGAGGATTGGAAGTCAGGTATAATTATTCCCTTGTACAAAGCAAAAGAGGAAAAAGAAGTGTGTGGTAATCATAGGGGCATCTGTCTTTTTAGTGTAATAGGAAAAGTATATGGTAGGATACTTACTGACAGAGTTTGGGAAATAACAGAGGAATTAGTTGGAGATGAACAGGGAGGCTTTAGGAAGGGAAGAGATTGTGTAGATCAGAGATTCATTCTTAGATCTTTAGTGGAAAAGTTTCTAAAGGAGGGAAAGAAGTTGTATGCGGCCTTCATGGATTTGGAGAAAGAATATGACAGGGTGGAGAGACAAGGATTGTGGAAAGTATTAAGAACACATGGAGTAGATGGGAAGCAGTGAAGAGTATGTATGAGGGGGCCAAGGCTGCAGTGCGTGTGGATGGTGAACTGAGTGAATTTTTCTATTTGGGGTTGGGTTGGAACAGGGATGTGTCATGTCTCCATAGTTGTTCAATCTGTATATGGATGGGGTTATAAATGAGATACAAGGTAGGGCAGTGGATGTTGGAGTGGCCCTAATGAAAGAAGGCAGTTTTTGGAAACTCCCTGTACTACTGTTTGCAGATGATGCTGTGTTGTTAAGTGAAGATGAAGGGTGTGGATATGTGCTTGGAAGTGTATATGTAAAATGTATACGTAACCATCTATCTCACTTATTTCCACATATGTTTACCCATGCCTCGTATCCCTATGTCATTATGTTCCCATGTCTACTTCTCTTTGTACAGCCATGTCTATCTGTAAGGCATAGGTAAACTCGGCAGCGTGGCGTTACTTAACCTAAATGTGGCAACATACCACGCCTGCGCAAGTTTCCACATGCCAGTGGTCCCGGGAATGCCAACGAGGGAAGACGCGTTCTCCCCCAAGTTGACATATCCGTCTGTATTTCTTCAGTAAACGCAGAGTCTAAAGAATCTACGGTTCCTTCAACCCTCCTGGACATTACAACACATGGCGGAGTGAGTTACCTCGGGTTTATAGACGGATGAACTCGGTCGGACCCAGCAAGCAACAATGCAACGCCGGCGCTAGCAACGACCGCCGCCATTGCTTACCCGTCTGGATGTTTACTGCTAACCTGCCCTATTTGGACGTCTACAGCTCTCCCACGCCTTCAACGGGTTAATACAGTGATCAGTGCAGTGCCAGTGCAGTGTGGTGTTAGTGCAGTGTTTGTGTCAGTGGGGTATAGTGAACGTGCTCGGTGTCTCTCGCCAGCCCCACCATTGTCTCCGCGGTCCTATTACCCTCGGGCGGAGCACGCGCCGTGCGTCCCCTCTCGTTCATGGTCTGGCACGCACTGGCCACCGCCGCCACACCAACACACTGCCACACGCCACTCCCGCTCAACTGCCTGCCTGACACCAGCGCTCACCAGACAAAATATTCGCCGACTTATTGTTCCTGCATAAGTGGCCAAAACTCTCCATTATTTCTTCCTCTCTTCTCTGCTGCTGTGCGGAACACCGCTGAAAACAGGACACGATGGCTTCTACCCCACATCGAGACGAGTCTGGCGATATACAGGATGCCCAGGACCAAGAAGATTTCCAGCTGTCCCAACCCGCCCGCACGCCCATGCCAGACCGTTTCCCGCCCGCGCAGCCAGAACATCGGCCTCTGACTGCAGACTTCCCACCGCTAACAGGAGTCAGTCCCCTACCGCCGCTATCTCCGCCACACCTGACGATCCCACCCACAGCTTCAAATGGTGAGATATGTCTCCTTATCAAATTTATGGAGGGGTCTCGACTGGCCAACGCGGCTGCACGCCAAAGGGAAGAGTAACAACGTCGCAGGGATGATGAACAACGTCGTCGTGAAGAGGACCTTCGCCGTCAACGGGAAGAACACCGTCGTTATGAAGAGGACCTTCGTCGACAAGAGGACAACATTCGACGGGAAGAGGAAGCCCAGCGCTTTACTGCCCTGTTGCAGCTACTTGCGCCCATAGCCCAGCTGCCCACAATAGCCCAGCCTCCCCCACAGTTCCAGGGGCCCCCACCCACACGTCACATGGACGCACCTCCACCACCACCACAGAAAGCCATCGCCCAGACCCCACCGCCCTTACACCCCGACGAAACATACCAGGTGTTTCGGGAATGGCGTCGACGCTGGGACGACTACAGTGTGATGGTTGACCTTGGGACATTACCTGCCCCGAAACAGATGATTCAGCTTCACATGTGCCTCAGTCTGGAGACTCAACGCATACTTGAACACAGTCCAGCGTAAATGAGGTACTTGATATTCTCCAGGAACACATCAAGAACATGTGGAACAAAGCTCTCCGACGCAAGGACTTACTTTCATGCAAGCAGAGGGATGGTGAAAGCTTCAGCGATTTCTACGTCAGACTGAAGCACGTAGCAGAAGAAATAGATGTCTGCCATGCTCATTCCACTGCATGTGAAGAAACTCAGCTGAAAATGATCATCATTATGGGAGTCAGAGATGAGGAACTTACCCAAAAACTCATCGCCTTGGACTCCTCCGCCTCCCTGGCTGCTATGGTGAATGAGTGTCACTCCTATGAGGCAGCAAGGACTGCTACCACTGCAATACGCACCCCTCCTTCTACGTTGCGTATTGTCTCTACATACCGTAAGAACAAAGGACGTGGTGGTAAGAGTACCTCCAACCTAACACCTGACAAGGACTCCTGCCTCTCCTGCACTAAAAAGCACGGTTCTACAGACAAGTGCCCAGTCTCTGACAACATCTGTGACAACTGTGGCCGCAAGGGACACTGGCACAGGACCCCAAAGTGCCCTGCCGTTAAAGCCACGTGCAGACACTGTAGCAAAGTGGGCCACTGTGACAAGTGTTGCCGACAGCGGACGGGCGCCAAGCGGAGCAGTTCACCTAGCGCCACGCCCCCTTCTAGCAAGTCCTCCAGCTGTCGCAAGGTTGGGAATCCCTCCACCACGACCTCTACGCCATCCCCTGCATCCATCCCCCTCACCTATAGGGGCAAAACGTTCAACATTATGATGCTACCCAACACAGGAGCTGATGTATCAGTGATAGGACCCCAGCACTTGGGCATTCTTCACATAACCAGGAGCGAGCTTCAACCTCCTGCCACGTTGGCGACCTTCTCAGCAGATGGGTCACAGATGACACCAGCTTTGGGATCTTTTGAGGACACCCTGTCCTTGGCCAAGCGGTCCTGTATCGCCGCCAGGATTCAGGCCCACGATGGTGTCCAGATGCCACTCCTCTCCTACGAACTCTGCAAGGAGCTGGCCATCATTCCGCCAGACTTCCCGAAGCCCATCCTACAGGTCACCCACGTGAACCGATGTACGGAGCTACCCCTGACTGACACCACGCCCCCTGCCGAGGCCCAGGAATACTTCCTATGGACCTTCAAGGACGTGCTCGTGTCTAAGGAGGACCTCAAGACAGCTCCACTGCAACAGATGACAGGTTCCCCTATGAGGAGCCATCTTAAAGAGAACGCGGTACCATTCGCCCTCCACACTCCACGCCAGATTCCCTACGCCTTCAGAGACGCCATCAAGGAGGAACTAGACTCCATGGTCAAGCAGGGGATCATCAAGCCTTGCGGAGACGAGCCGTCCGAATGGTGCCACCCTCTCGTCGTCGCCCCAAAGCCCAAAGGAGTTCATATCACGGTGGACCTCACCAAACTGAACTCCCAAGCATCCTGCCCAGCCCACCCCTCGCCCACGCCCTTAGCTGCCGTCCGCACGGTGGACTCCACCGCCAAGTTCTTCACCACCGCAGATGCCTTACATGGCTATTGACAGATGGAGCTGGCGGAGGAGGACCGTCATCTGACCACTTTCATTACGCCCTACGGCCGCTTCTACTACTGCCGAGGACCTATGGGTTTCGCTGCCACTGGCGACGCCTACTGTTACCGCAGCGACCTGGCCCTCCAAGGCATGACGAAGTGTGTCAAGGTAGTGGATGATATTCTCCTATACGATGAAGATTTACTCTCACACTACAAGAGAATCCACGAGTTACTCACCCGCTGTTGTAGTCACGGCATCACACTCAACAAGGACAAGTTAACAGTGGCGGAGTCCAAAGTGAATTTTTGCGGATTTACTTTGTCAGAAGAGGGAACTGCTGCTGACCCAGGATGTGTTATTGCTCTCCGGGATTTCCCCACACCATCCAACTTGACTGACCTAAGATCCCTCATGGGGTTAGTCAATCAGTTAGCAGAATTTACCCCGGACATCGCCCTGACGGCACAACCTCTCCGCCCACTCATGAGTCCCAAATGTTCTTTCATATGGACGCCGGACCACGACCATTCCTTCAAGCGAGTAAAGCAGGCCCTGTCGAGCACGCCTGTTCTCGCATCCTTCGACCCAGTCCTGCCGACCCTCCTCCAGACCGACGCATCTCGCCTCTATGGTGTAGGTTATGCCCTTCTCCAGGACCATGGCTCCGGACGTCTCCAACTAGTCCAGTGTGATCAGAGAAATTACCAATATGCCGGGAATCGAACCCAGGACTCTCAGGTGAGAGCCAGGCATATTGGTAATTTCTCTGATGATTTTTCCTGTGAAAAAAATACAGGTTCTCTCTTTAGTCCAGTGTGGTTCTCGCTTTCTCACCGACGCCGAGACGAGGTACGCCACGACTAAGCTGGAGATGCTCGCAGTGTCCTGGGCCCTCACAAAGTGCCGTCTATACCTCACGGGACTGCTGACCTTCACCCTGCACACCGACCATCGTCCACTGGTGCCCATCCTCAACACCTACACGCTGGACATGATCGAGAACCCAAGACTTCAGCGGATGAAGGAGCGCATGTCGCAGTACCAGTTCACTGCAGTATGGCGTGCTGGCACCTCTCTACGTATCTCCGATGCACTCTCCCGTGCACCCGTCAGCTACCCCACATTGGAGGATGCAACTGCTTGTGCCGAGGAAATGGCACACGTCCGGTCCGTCGTTAACATCGCCGCTGCTTCCCAGGATGAAGACGCCCCACTTATCGACGCCGACCGCACCTTGCAGGACATGTCGACTGCGGCACAGGCCGACCTCTCTTACGTCCACCTCTGCGACTGCATCGCATCCGGGTTCCCCACGAACCGGTACGACCTCCATCCCTCCTTGCTACCATACTGGAAGCTGCGAGATGCCCTCTCCACTGACGGCAACCTCATGCTCTACGGGGCAAGGATACTCGTTCTTGCAGCCTACGTCGCCAGACTCTTGCTAGACTCCATGACAGCCACAGAGGTGTCGAGGCAACTAAACGCAGGGCACAACAGACAGTCTTTTGGCCGGGTATGGACTCCGACATCGCCAACACCGTCACTGCCTGCGAGTCCTGTCAAGTCCTACATCCCTCCCAGCAGCAGGAGCCCCTCCAGAATGACGACCACCCCTCAAGGTCATTTGAATCAGTGTCAGCGGACTTCTTTCAAGTCGCAGGGAAGTACTTCCTTGTCGTCACTGACCGCCTCTCCGGCTGGCTGGTAGTCGTCCCTTGCAAGGGTGATACCACCGCCTCCTCCACTATCAGATACTTCTGCCGGTACTTCAGAGAGGTGGGTGTTCCCCTATGCGTACGCACCGATGGAGGACTCCCATTTGCCAGCAAGGAATTCTCTGACTTCATGGAACGTTGGGGTGTGAACCACATCACTTCATCACCGCACTACCCGCAGTCTAACGGGCACGCTGAGGCTGCTGTCAAGGCTGTTAAGAACCTGATACTGAAAACGGCCCCCTCCGGCAACACTGACTGCGAGGCCTTTGATCGTGGCCTCCTGGAGCTGCGGAACAGCCCCAACCACACTGGTCGCTATCCTGCCCACATCCTGTACGGCCGTCCTCTTCGTACGTGTGTACCGGCCCATCCCCAGTTGTTCACAGACCAATGGCAAGACATGGCTGAGGACTGTGACCACCGAGCCGCTGCCAGAGCTGCTCAGGTACAGCGCCACTACAACACTCACGCCCGCCACCTTCTAAGGTTGACTGTTGGACAGCACGTCCGCCTACAGGACACAACATCCCGCCGCTGGGACGAGGTTGGGACTGTCATGGGCGGCGCAAGGCCGAGAGAATATGAGGTTCGTCTCCCAAGTGGTAAAGTGCTACGCAGAAACCGTCGTTTCCTGTTCCCAGTGCCTGACCCTGGTCAAGACCCTACCCCCCATCTCCCTGTGGTCCCTTGCTCGTCCCCAGAAGTAGATGTACCCTCCACTGCCCCACGCAGATCTAAAAGGCTAAAGGAAAAGGCCGCTTGAGACGCCGCTACAAGCGCAAAGGGGGGAGGGAGGTGTGGATATGTGCTTGGAAGTGTATATGTAACATGTATATGTAACCATGTATCTCACTTATTTCCACATATGTTTACCCATGCCTCGTACGCCTATGTCATTATGTTCCCATGTCTACTTCTCTTTGTACAGCCATGTCTATCTGTAAGGCATAGGTAAACTCGGCAGCATGGCGTTACTTAACCTAATGTGGCAACATACCACGCCTGCGCAAGTTTCCACATGCCAGTGGTCCTGGGAATGCCAACGAGGGAAGACGCGTTCTCCTCCAAGTTGACATATACATCTGTATTTCTTCAGTAAACGCAGAGTCTAAAGAATCTACGGTTCCTTCAACCCTCCTGGACATTACAACACAAAGGGGAGCTGCAAGGCTTGGCGGATGAGTTTGGGAGAGTGTGTAGGAAACGGAATATAAATGTGAACGTAGGGAAGAGTAAAGTTATGTTCTCTGAGAGAAGTGATGTCAGTGAATGTACAGTAAGGTTGGATGAGGAGGAAATGGAAAATGTGAGTACGTTTAAGTACTTGGGTAGTGTGAAGAATAAGGATGGAAGTTTGGAGGGTGAAGTGCTTGAAAGGGTACAACAAGGAAGAAAGGTTGCTGGTTCCTTGAAAGCAGTGATAAGAAACAGGGAAGTGAACGTGGAAGTGAAAAAGTTACTACACGACAGTACTGTGATACCAACTCTAACGTATGGAAGTGAAACTTGGACCTTGTTGGAGGGACACAAGTCAAGAGTGAGAGCAGTGGAAATGAGTTATTTGAGAGGAGCATGTGAAGTCACATGGAGAGACAGACTGACAAATGAGGATGTGAAGGAGCGTTGTGGCGTGGATGTGGAGGTGACAGAAAGCGTCAGGAGAAACACGTTGAGGTGGTTTGGCCATGTGGAGTGGATGGAGTGTGAGAGACTGATGAGGAGAGTGTATGTGAGTGAGATGGAGGGGGAGAGAGGGAGGGGGAGGCCAAGGATGAGATGGAGGGATGGAGTGGAGAGGTATATGAGGGAGGGGGGTGTAAACTGGGAGCAAGGCAGTGAAATGGTAGGGGACAGGGCAACGTGGAGGCGTTCTGTTTGTGGCCACCCCATATGGGATTAAGGCGTCTGGCGATAGATAGATAGTATGGGGGATGATGAGATACTTATTTTGGGTGGGGATTTAAATGATCATGTAGATGAAGCAGCTCAAGGATATGAGGGAATGCACAGTGGATGCGCACATGACACAGTGCGAGGAATGCGAAGGGGGGAAAGGATACTTGAGTTTCAGGCGGCAATGAACATGATTGTGTGAAACATGCAATTTAGGAAAAGACAGACTAGGCTGATTATGTATGAATCTGGGGGTAATAGTAGCCAAGCTGACAATTTTGTGCTGAGGGAGGATCGATATGAAGCTGTTGAAGGATGTTAAAATAAGAGGGCGCGAAGAGTGCATGCAGCAACACAAATCACTGTTGTGACATCGTGATGAAGGAGTGGGTGGTGAAAAAGAGGACCAAGGAGGAAAATATTAAAATAAGAAAAAAAAAAAGCAATATTGGCTGCCTTCTATAGCAAGATGAGTAGGGTGGTGGCTGAACAAGGAGCAACAGACAGAAGCACTAATGAGCAGTAACAAGCTCTCAAGAACAATCTCTTGAGAGTTGTAGATTAAAGGCGTGGATGAACAACAGGTCCTCCATGACATAAGGCACCAAGGTGGTGGAATGAGGATGTAGAGGCCGCAGCTAAAAAACACAGTAGACTTTCCAGAACTGGAAAAGGGGTGGTAACAGAGATAAATACTTGGTAGTCAAATGTAGGGCCAGAAAGGAGGTATACAGGGCAAAATTGGAGTCTCTGAGACTTTTACTGGATAACCTAAATAGTGCCAAAAGGCAGAATGTGGTATTTAAGATGGTAAATCAGATGAAGGGGGAAAACTGGCATATCACAGGTGAGCAGTGTATGATGAACTGTGAATGAAAGGTAGTGTGGACAGTGAGGATATTAAAGATGCATGGAAAGAGCATTATAACCTGTTACTGAACGAGGAATTCAAAGGGAACAGGGAAGGTTTGGAGTCTGCAGATCCAGTGTTTGGCCTTTGGCCTTTCACTGATGCTGCTACTGTGAGCACAGCAATAGGCCGGATGCAGTTGGGGAAGGCAGAGGGTGCATCTGGGTTGACTGCTGACTTGCTGAATACCTCAAGAGATATAGGAGCTGGTTTAGTTACTGATTTCATTAATTTGATTGTACGTGAGTGCACTGTCCCTAATGTCCGGCTGAGGACTGTGATTGTAAATCTGTATAAGGGAAGGGTGATGCCCTGGTAAGAGGAAATTATAGATGCATAAGACTTTTGGATCAGATAATGAAGGAAATGAAGAATGTCCTAGGAGGTATGATAAGTAAAAGAGAGAATATCATGAGATGCAGTTTAGGTTTATGCCAGGCAAAGGGACTACTGATGCCATACTCAATGCCTGATAGTTTTCAGGAAAAACATATAAGAAAGAAAGAGAAGATGTACTTTTGTTGATTTAGAGAAGGTTTTGACAGAGCCCTTAGGGAGGTAGTGAAGGAGGCAATGCGAAAACCTGGGATTGCGAAGTGGTTGGTTAGAATGGTTATGGCTATGTATATGGGTGCTTGCACCCAGGTGAGAGCTAATGGAGGTCTGAGTGATGAGTTTTCCACAAATGTTGGCATTCATCAGGGGTCATTATTGAGCCGCTTATTGTTTGTCATGGTGCTTGAAGCTCTCTTGCATGTCTTCAGATCCTGCATCCTATGGGAGGTGTTGTAAGATGACGACCAGGTGCTGATTGCGGAGAATGAGACGGGGACAGAGGAAAGTTTTAAGTGGTGGAGAGACAGAATGGAGCACAAGGGTTTGAGAGTAAATGTGGATAAAACAAAAGTGATGTTACCTAGGGCTGGTGATGGTACTGTCAAAGCAGAGGGAATGTGGCCATATGCAGTTTGCCACAGGGGTGTGTGATGTAACCCAATCTTGTGCAGTGTCTGTAACAGGTGGGTGCAAAGGAGATTTAGTGGTATTAGAGGTAGGCTGTGAAACAATGCTGATTTTGTGTATGCAGTGTATTTACTTAGTTGTATTTACCTCGGTGTGATATACAGGAAATGAGCTACGCTAGTGGGGTCCCATCTCTTTTTCTCATTAAGTCAAATTTTGCTTTGAACTCGTTTAAGCTTTTAGACTAGACGATCTCTTTGTCCAGGCTGTTCCACAGGTCTATGCATCTATATGGAAAGCTATATTTCTTGATAGCCTTCAAACAACTTGGCTTTTTCAGTTTCATTCCATGTCCTCTTATTACTCTCCCATCCCATACAAACAGATCATTTTTATCAATTTTATCTAGTCCCATCATGGCCCTGAACACTGCAATCATGTTGCCCCTTTCTCTCCTTTCTTTTATTGTAGGCAGGTCCAGCTTTTCCAGCCTCTCTCCATAAGACAGATCTGCCAGGCTGGGGACCATGTTGGTTGCTGTTCTTTGTATTCCCTCAATCTTATTTATGTCTTTCTTCTCATGAGGGACCACACTACTGCCACATATTCCAACCTGGGGCGGGTCATGGTCACTATCAATTTTTTCATCATTTCCTCATCCATGTAATGGAATGCCACTCGTATGTTAGTCAAGAGACTGTACGTCTCTCTAATTATCTTGTTAGTGTTTTTCTGGTGACAAACTATCCTGGACCAGCACTCCCAAATCTTTCTCTTCTCTCACCTTTTTGATTGGTTCATTACCCATCATACAATTCAGTGATGGCCTCTTGATACTCTTACCCATTTCCAATACCTTACATTTTTTTTGCATTAAAATTCATTTCCCACATCTGGCTCCAATCTTGGATCCTATTTAGGTCTTCCTGCAGCATTTTACAGTCTTCCTCGACTTCTACTCTCCTTAAGATCTTTGCATCATCAGCAAACAGACTTGCGTAACTGTTCACTCCAGCTATCATATCTATCTATCTATAGCCCGACGCCCTAATCCCGCAAAGGGTGGCCGCAGACAAAACGCCTCCAAGTCACTCTGTCACCCACCATTTGACTCCCCTCCCCCCAACTCACCCCCCCCTCCCTCATATACCTCTCAACTCCATCCCTCCACCTCATCCTCGGTCTACCCCTCCCTCTCCCTCCCTCCACCTCACCTACATACACCCTCTTAGTCAGTCTTTCATTCTCCATCCTCTCCACATGTCCAAACCACCTCAGTGTATTTCTCCTAATCTTTTCAACCACATCCACATCTACCCCACAACGTTCCTTCACTTCTTCATTCGTCAACCTGTCCCTCCATGTCACTCCACATGCTCCTCTCAAGTAACTCATTTCCACTGCTCTCACTCTTGACTTGTTCCCCCTCTTGCAAGGTCCACGCCTCGCTTCCATACGTCAGGGTAGGAATCATGCAGTGACTTCTCAGTGACTTCTCAACTTCCAAACTCACCTCCCTATTTCTCATCACTGCTTTCAGTGTGCCAACAACCTTCCTTCCCTGCTGTACCCTTTCACGTACTTCATCCCCCAAAGTTCCATCCTTACTCATCACACTACCCAAGTACTTGAATGCACTCACATTCTCCATATCCTCACCATCCAACCTCACTGCACACTCTGTGACTTCATTCCTCTCAAACACCATAACTTTACTTTTGTTTCCATTAACTTTCAGCTTCCTCCTCCTACACACTGTCCCAAATTCATTCACCAAACCTTGCAACTCCCATTCATCTTCACTCAACAATACTGTATCACCAGCAAACAGCAACACTGGAAGCTTCCAAATCTCACCCTCATTCATTAGGGCCACCCCCACATCCACTACCCTACCTTGTACCTCCTTTACAACCCCATCCATATATATATTAAACAGCCATGGAGACATTACACACCCCTGTTTCAGTCCCACATTGAGATCAAAGAACTCACTCAGCTCACCATCCACTCGCACCGTAGCCCTAGCTCCCTCGTACATACTCTTCACAGCACTCAACAATTTCCCCTCCACTCCATATATTCTTAATACCTTCCACATACCTTTCCTATCTATTCTGTCATAAGCTTTCTCCAAGTCCATGAAGGCAGCGTACACTTTCCTTCCCTTCTCTAGATACTTCTCCACTAAACATCTTAGAACAAATATCTGATCTACACACCCTTTTCCCTTCCTAAATCCCCCTTGTTCTTCTCCAACTAGCTCCTCTGTCATATGCCTAACCCTATCAATGAGTATTCTACCATATATTTTACCAGTCACTCTAAGAAGGCAAATACCCCTATGGTTACCACATACTTCTCTCTCCCCTTTTCCTTTGTACAGAGGAACAATTATACCTGATTTCCAGTCCTCTGGAACGCTTCCCTCTTCCCAAACCAATCTACACAACTTCCATATCCACTCCACAACAATCTCACCCTCATACCTAAGCATTTCACCACACACTCCATCAATTCCTGGGGCCTTTCCCAGCTTAATCTTCTTCATCGCTTCCACTACTTCCGACCTACTGATCTCTTCCTCCCTCCTCTCATCTCTTCTTCTCCCAGCCATTCCCCAACCACTTATACTCACACTGCTCTCACTCTCTACATTCAACAAATCCTCAAAGTGCTCCTTCCATCTCCTCAATTTCTCTCTCTTCTCCACCAACAATCTATTATTCCTATCTTTCACTCCCCTACTATTTCCCCTTTCACACTGCCTTACTTTCTTTACCTCCTTCCAAAACAATTTCTTACTCTCCCTCCATTTCACACTCAGATTCCTCCCAAACTCTTCATCCACTTTCTTCTTACTCTCCTTCACCAGTCTCTTAACCTCCCTTCTCCTGCTCACATATACCTCTCTCTTCTCTCTCTCATCTTCTCCCCTACCTCTACTCGCCAACCATTCACCATATGCCTTCTTCTTTTGTTCCACAGCTCGTTTCACCTCATCATTCCACCATGCTGTCCCTTGCACACCCTTGCATCTCCTCCTCACTCCACAAACCGCCTCACACGCTGCGCTTATCTCTTCCGTGAATATCTTACATACGTCTTCCACCCCTTCCATCTGCTCTAGCTCATACCTTCCCAATCTTTCTTCCACTATGCTCTTATACTCTGTCATTTTCTCACTATCTTGCAATTTCTCCACTCTTCTCACAGGAGCTGCTTCCTCCTGTCTTCCCCTTCGCCTCCTCAACCACTTTCTTTGCAGCTCCACCTTGGCCATCACTAAGTGATGGTCCGAGACTCCATTCCCCCACCCTCTCCACACCCTTGCATCCAACACTTGTCTTCTCATTCGCTCATCCACACACACGTAGTCTATCATTGCCTTTCGTTCAACAAGTTCACCATCCATCCTCCTCATTACTCTCCATGTATACCGGTGGATCATCTTATGACGAAAGTAGGTGTTGGCTATTGCCAACCCCTTACCAGCACAGATGTCCACCAAAGCACTACCATTCCCATCTACTTCCGCTGGCACACCCCACTGACCAACCACTCCATCCACTCGTACATTCCCGACTTTGCCATTCATGTCTCCAATCAACAGCACTCTCTCGCTCCTCTCAAACTTGTCCATACATGCTTCTACTCTCGCCCAAAATTCATCTTTCACTCTTGCCACTCGATCCTCTGTTGGAGCATACACACATACAATCGCCCATGCTTGTATACCTACTTTCATCCTCACCCATACAATCCTTGCACCCACTGTTCCATACTCTCTTATATTCTCCTTCCACTTCTTACTTATCATCAGACATACTCCCTCTCTTGCCCTCTCATTCTCACTGACTCCCGCACATATACCTACACCGTATTCCCATTCTCTCATCCTTTCACCTTTCCATTTAGTTTCAGTCAATCCACATATATCCACTTTTGCATCCTCAAGCACCTGGACAATCTCTCTCTCTTTCACTTCATCATTCACTCCTCTCACATTCCACGTTCCTACTCTCAGAATGTCCTTTGTCCGTTCCTTAGTCGTCAACGTATGGTCCGTCCGGGTCCGAGGCGCTTTATTTGCTTTTTTAGTTAGTTCTTTTTACGGGGTGGGGCACTAACCCACCACCAACCCTTTTAGTCACCTCGTACGACAAGCAGGGATACTGGGGGAGTATTCTTGAAACCCCCCTACCCCCAGGGGGGGGTACTAACACTGAGCCCTGTGGGACTCCACTTGTTACTTCCCTCCATCCGGACATCTTGTCCTTTATTACTGTCCTCATTTGTCTCTCTCTCAAAAAGTCACACATACACTCCAGGACGTTTCCTTTCAGTCCTCCTATGTGTTCCAATTTCCACATTAGTCGCTTGTGGGGTACCTTGTCGAAGGCTTTCTCCAGATCTAGATACACACAGTCCACCCAGCTGTCTCTCTCCTGTAATACGTCAATCACTCTTGAGTAAAAGCTCAACAAGTTGGAAACACATGATCTTCCACTTCTGATTCCAAACTGGCTCTCAGCCAATATGTTCGTCTCTTCCAAATATTTTATCCATCTGTCTTTCGGGATTCTCTCGCACAATTTTGCAACTGCGCTGGTCAGGGACACTGGTCTTTCATTCAGGGGTTCCTCCTTGTTTCCTCCCTTATAAATTGGTACACATTGGCCCTCTTCCATTCCCGAGGCACTTTCCCTTTTTCCAGAGAACACACAAATAAATTGAGAAACTTATCTGCCAGTTGTTCTCTGCATTCTTTCAGTACCCAGGTAGAGATTCCATCTGGTCCTGGGGCTTTCCTTACATCTTGAGTTTCCAGTAATTTATACACTTCCTGCACTTCCACTTTTATGTCTTTTATCACTACATTTCTAGTGTGTTGGGGAGAGCATGTAGAGACTGGCTGGCATGAAAGAGGTGATCTTGCTGGAAAGTCTATCGAGTGCATGGAGGAGCTTTGTTATTTGGGGGACATGTTACATGCTGCAGGTGGAGCTGGAGCTAGCTCTGTGGCCAGGATATGTAGTGGTAGGAAGTCCAGGGAGCTGCTGCCTCTAACACTGAGAGGGATGTTCCTTTAAGCCAAGAGATCCTTGCATATGACATGTTAGGAATGTAATGCTGTACGATAGTGAGACCTGGGCAGTAAAGGAAGTGGGTATTCATATGCTCAAACGTACAGAAAAGCCAATGATTATATGGATGTTTAGTGCGTCCTAGAATGCAATGCCTGGGGGGGCTAGGATTGTGACCGATGAACTGAGAGGAAGGAGAGGACTTGAATGTACTGTGTTGTGATGAGGAGGGGTAGATTGAGATGGTTTGGGCATGTTGAGAGGATGGAAGATTACAATTGGGTGTGGAAGGTGAAATGTGTGAACATTAAGGGTAGGGCTGCAAGAGGAAGACCAAAAAAGACCTGGGACAAGGTCATAAAGTGTGACCTTGGAGACAAAGGACTGAATAGGGAGGCTACCAGTGATCATGCAGTGTGGAAAGCTGCCTTCACGTGGCCAAAGTCAACACATACAACCATGTTGGAGCCTTGATAAATGACATGATACAATGCAGCATAGCTCTCCAACATTTGCATTTATAATACACTTTGAAATCACATACCTAGTGCATAATGCTACATACCTGTTCCGTGCTGAATAACAGTTATCATGCCCATACCTGACATTCACAAGTCACAAAACTTACATGAGTATAGTACATTCAAGGAAACACATGTGTGCTTTAAGTTAGCCAGACAGCTCAGATGTAAAAAAGGTACCTCTCTAGTATAGCACTGTACAGTCCGTCCTCGCCTGACGCGGTTAGCTGTAGCACGATATTGCTCTAACACGGCATGATTTTGTGGAAGGAAATAAACATTCTAACGCGGGCACTGTTAGCGTAATGTGATACAGTAGTGACTGGATTAGTGAAATAATTGACCTACCTCAGCAGGCGTTACGTACGCCATAGAAATACGCCATAGACAGGAAGGGAACGGGCAGTCACATTTGCCATAGAGTCAGGAAGGGAACAACAGAGGAGGCTGGGATGGAATCAGTGTGATAGTGTTTTATACTGCAAATGGTTTAGAGCAAAACATACGTATAAAGTAGTGCAGCGAGTGTTCGTGGAGAAATATTGCGTGCGTTGACTGACTTAGCGCAAATCTAGTGCAGGGATCAGAGACAACAAATATGCCACACAACCACAGACTTCAGTGAAAAGGTATTGTACCAATCTCAGACAGTGCTATATTGCATATGTTTAGTGTGAAATATATGTATGTCGTGCAGCCAGTGTTCGTAGAGAAATCTATTGGGTGAATCACATATGTTTCCGCAAACATAGCGCAAGAAGGAAAGACAAGAAATGTGCCACCCACCCACCCACACTACATACCTCCTCATCTTCAAGCCCCTCAAGGTCCTGCCAGAGCTCAACACCTCTGGAGGAAGTGAGTTATCCATCTTTTGTTGATTTGCATACTGACCTATTTCTATATTTTTTACACAAATAAGTACTGTTTTTTATATATACACATATGAGATGGAAGAAAGTACACCTTCAGTATCAATGCCCAGCAAAAAGACTAGTGGTTATGTCGAGTTTCTGAGGGCACAGTCAAAAAGCTTATGATACTTTACATGCATACTTTGAATAAAACAAAATAAAATCTAGCGAGCAAAAATATGTAGGTGTGGGTGAGGCAGGAAACACTGACAGAGCGCTAAGAGATATTGTTCTTTATCATCCAGGTACTAGTTGCATCGATGATTTTATAACATCATGAGAAAGCATATGAAAATCTACATCTGTACAAAAAAAAAAAAAAAAAAAAAAGCCGTTGGAAGCATATTTTTAAGGTACAGGTGGGGGAAGAGAGTGTTTTTATCTCACTTGCAGGCAAAACATGCAGGGTGCTAGGAGGAGTATTCTACCTTCGTCGTCCATTTACTTGTTAAGTATTGGACGCATCAATTTCTTGAAAGAGCCATGATAAAGTGCATTAAATTCTACGTATGTACATGAAATGACAATGTAATATCTTTGATAAAGAATCGTTGTTATATATGTGGTAACTTTTACAGTTATTGTGCGGGCATCACAAAAGTGCAGCACAGGCATGGGTACCCAGTAGTTTTTTGCGATATACAGTACTCGGAAACTATGAGGCGCATGAAAAATTTGCAGATACCATGAGAAAGCTGATGAAATTCTACACAAGATGAAATAAAAACATAACCTCTGTGAGAAAACTTTTGCACTAGAGCACCCTGAACAAAAAATCAGTTACCTGTAGGAAATGACTTAGTTTCTAGCTATTTCTCAGAAACTAAAAAGTGTATCAAAAATCCACAAACTTTATTACAAAGCTGATGAAATTCTCTTTCTAAACATCTAATAATAATATTTCATATGATAGCAAACATTCAAACTATGGTGCTGGGAAGTGGGAATGATGCTCCGAAATGTTAATTCACACCAGTCTAATGTACAGTAACCTCTCAAATAACGCGAGGGTTAGGTTCCAGGAGAGGTCGAGTTAGTTAAAAACGCGTTATTTAAACATAGTTTTCCCATGAGAAACAATGGTTAAATTGGGGGTTATGTTCCTGGACTCTGGGAAAGTCTACCCATTAGGGGAGTTATGCTACTCTAACTTTAAAGCAACAATATTAATTTGAAAGAAAATCCACATAAAAAACAAAAACAGTATATTTGGGGAGAAATAAACAACATCTGAGCCGTAGTTGGGCCAAAGTGTTGTTTACTTCTCCCCAAATACATACTGTTCTCATTTTATACGTGAATTTTCTTTCAACTCTGCTTCATCACGGCATTGTGAAAGTTCCCCAACATTATTAATGCATTAGTAGGTCATAAAAACATTACAGTAAAAGCAACATTTTCATTACAGTAAGTAGGTCACAAACAATAAAAACACACAGACTCACTTCATCTATGCATCACTCATCGTCTGCTGCTGTCCCTCCTCCCCCCGCTCCCCGACCTCCCACCGCTCCCCACCCTAAATTTGTTGTCCCTCCTCGCTCTGCTGTCCTTCCTCTTCCTCTTCCTCTTCCTCTGACTCCCGTGCTACTGGTGTTGAAGATAACTCCCTTAAGTTTTCTGTTTTCTTCATAAAGAACTGCTCTATCTTGGCCTGAGTGGTTTTCTTCTTTCAGGTCTACAGCATCGAGGTGTAACAATTTAGATCTGCCATCAGTTTCCTGGCCAAATTTTGTCTGAAAATGAGCCAAATTGCTCAGAATGGGGCCAAACTTTATTTCCGAATATTATAGTTCAAATAAAACCAGTTTAAGCAACTGGCAAATAAAAAATTGTATTTATGCATAAACTGCCACACACGGTGTATCACCTCGGAACTGTCCATGGCACACGCGGCTAATTTGAAACCATCACGTACATGTAAAGTCGTGTTAAATCGAGAAACCCTTGTTAGTTAAACATATCCCCATAAATATTTGCTCATGTTAAAACGAAAACGCACTTTTAAAACCCGTGTTAGTTGAGAGGTTACTGTACTTCTATTTGTATTTTTTCATTTTTATGCTTATTGGCTAGAACAAACATCGGCATATGAGATGATGTAGTTTTTATGGCAATATATATATGTTTGGGTGGTGAAAATAAAGCAAGAATACATGTTTTCATAAGCATGTGGGGGGGCTGGCGGAGAGGTGAGTGGAATAAAATTGTGCGCCAGAAAACTTACCGAAACTTATCATGCACGAAAGGGTTAAGAATATTTGGAGTGAATGGGAAGTTGTTGAATGCTGTGAAGACTATGTATGAGGATGCTAAGGTTGCAATGCGTGTGGACAGTGAACTGAGTGAATTCATTTGAAGGTCGGCTTGAAACAGGAATGTGTCATGTCTCCATGGTTGTTCAATCTGTATATGGATAGGGTTATAAAAGAGATAAAAGGTAGGGCAGTGGATGCTGGAGTGGTCCTAATAAGAGAGGGCAGTGTGTGGAAACTCCCTGTACTGTTATTAAGTGAAGATGAAGGAGAGCTGCAAGGCTTGGTGAATGAGTCTGGGAGAGTATGTAAGAAAAGGAATCTAAAGGTGAATGTAGGGAATAATAAAGTTATGGTCTTCGAGAGAAATGATGTCACTGAATGTACGGTGAGGCTGGACGAGGAGGAAATGGAAATATGAATGCAATTAAGAATTACGGTAGTGTGATGAGTAAGGATGGAAGTTTAGAGGGTGAAGTACTTGAAAGGGGGTACAACAAATAAGAAAGGTTGCTGGTTCTTTGAAAACAGTGATAAGAAACAGGGAAGTGAGCATGAAAGTGAAAAAGTTACTAAATGACAGTATTGCGATACCAGCTCTAATGTATGGAAGTGAAGTTTGGACCTTGTTGGAGGGACAGAAATCTGCAGTGAGAGCAGTGGAAATGAGTTATTTGAGAGGACATGTGGAGTCACATGGAGAGACAGGCTACCAAATGAGGAAGTGAAGCAGCGTTATGGTGTGGATGTGGATCTGATAGTAAACAATAGATAGATAGACATTTTAGTTTGTGTGCTGTGAGGCAGGTTATAATCACTAGGGGGTCAGAGAAGCAAACCCCCCCCAGTTAGCTTTCAAATGACTGCAGTTAGGCTTCAACTGCTGTTTATGCTTTTGTTTTGTATATATCTGAGTTTGTTCAGTATGCTGAAATTATGTCCAGTTGGTGCGATTGGCAAATAACCATGCAACAGGGGGAAGTCAGGTGGCTTTCTGTAATACTGCTAAGTAGGCATATTTCATTTGTTCTCCAATATTTTTTTATCAAAATCAAATGGTAATCACCTGAGATATATCTAATACAGTAAACTCTCAATTATCCGTTGTAATTCAGCCAAGCCCTACGCCAATTAAAGCAAAACATCAAATATTGCATAGTACTCCCCTCCCCCCAATGACTCAACATTAGGCATTGTGCAGGATACTGTGTTACTACCAGTATCCATCTCAACCATCTATCCTAAAAACTTTCCCATGAGTAAAAGGTGAAAGCTATGCATAAACTACAATACAGTACATACTGTAACTGATGCAGCTCTGTACTGTACTACTGAACAGTACAATCCCAGTTTACTGGGAAGCTTGGGAAATTTACCTTCCCAGTTACTGTCCTTATTTTTCCCAGACATCTGATATGAACTCTTACACGTAACAGGCTACATCATTGTAGTATATACAATACCATTTGTATCCACGGCCACACAAACAATTTCATTTGAAACATAACCTCCTCTTAACACACTCCACAGACATAACACACAAGATTGCAGTGTCTTACAGTAGTGCACAATGCACACATTAAGTTTATTTTGTTAAATATTGTTATTCTGTTCATAAAACATGGAAAAATAAACTAAAAAAATAAATCTTGAGCATTTACTGATGAACTGATTATTAGGAAAGAAGTGATGTACAGTAGAATTATCACCACTCCCTTCCTCAGTTGTATATGGCAACAGTCCACCAATTTATTCCTCAAATGTGTTCAAAGATGAATTTATACATCATCTTAGAATGCATCTGCACTGACAGACAAGATAAAATCTAGCTGATAGAAATGAAGGTTTGCTTTGTTAGATAAAATTAATGCACTTGCAGCTTGTACATATTTACTGTATTACCTGCAAACCAGCTGAGTGGCAAGTGAGGGGTGGAGTACGGCAGTCAGGCAAGGTATAAATTTGTGGGCCGTGGCCCTGGACTTAACTGTGAGCAAGGGAGTTGTGAAAATTCTACTGTACAACACTTGTTTCCTAATCATCAGTTCACCAATAAATGCTCAAGATTTACTTCTTTACTATATTTTTTCATGTTTTTATGAGTAACATTTAACAGAATAGACTTGCCAATATACTGTAAGATATTACATGCTCATTGGTAGTTAGAGTTGGTTTGTTAGGTAGAAAACTATACGGCTACCACACACTTTTCACCAATAAAGAACATGTCTTTTTTCAATGGATTTAATCACCTTGCTTTTCTCGTCACTCTATCCTAAAAACTTTCCCATGAGTAAAGGATGGAAATTAAACAAACTGCAATACAGTACCAATACAGTAGAGTAATACAACACATAGTGTAATCCATACTCACCTACTGTTGGCATCAATGGAGGGTATTGCGCACTATGCAGTCCAGTTCAGTACACTTAATACCTTGTGGTCTAGTGGAAATTAGTATGTGTACAGTAATTTCAGAATCACAATATAGAACTAGGACACGAAGCACTGACAGATCACAAACTTTGCAACGACAAGCAAGGCACAGGGTTTTGCCACTACATGTTCACAAGAGCAGAGTGCATAGATGCGTATTTATTGAACGAGGTCCATGAGAGACAGAGAGCAGGCTCGGTGCACCAGCAGCTACCCCAGCAATGATTTCTGATTGGCTGGCGTGTTGCAGGCATTCTCAATGGCTGGAGCATTGCAGGTTTTGGGGGGGGCACCAGTTAGCTATGATGTACGAGCAGTTGATGTGCATCGCATCTTGATGTTGCACAGAACCACCGGTTACTTCCCGTTTCGGCGCTGGAAGTTGTATAATTTTGCCAGATATTGCTTTAATAGAGCTGAGCCAACAGTGCTGGATATTGCATCAGGCTGGATACTGCGATGACAAATAACTGAGAGTTTGCTACACTACAATTATTTTCACTGACAGTGCAGGTCTACAAGAAAACAGCTTGAATCACTGCACCATTGTTGTTTGTATTTACCCTTTTGTTTTTTGTTAATGCTATTTTAATACTATTCATCTTCATAATTACAATTACTGTATATCTCTTTCAAAATCTTACTTAGGTATAAGCAGTGGGCAGTTTATGTGGGGCAGGGTGGTAGGAATGGGTAAAAGTGAGAGTTTTGGAAAGTGGCCAGATGACAATGTACCATTATACATGCAAACATATTGTCTGAGTGACGCAGGTTTCAATACCACGGTCCTTGTCCAGCCCATATCATCTGTGTTACTTGAAGACTGACTGTATTCTCTCATACTGACATAAAATTACCCATCAGTAAGTCATGTAGAGCCTCTTCTTCATACAAATAATGATATAAACACTTCTAGTGATGAATATGGTCTCTTTGGAAAATAATAATAATACAGGAAATAAAACTTATGACCCTGAAAATAAGTGTTATGACTGGAAGTTCTGAGGTTCAATGAAGTGGACAGACTTGTCAGGACTTTTCTTTTACGTGGTGTATGTGACAGCACACATAAAAAAATTAAACACATGTGAAAAGCATTGGTATAGAGGTGATTTTACATGAACACAAAAAGCAGTACTGAGCTGGCACGACAGGTAATTGGCTTGTTAACACTCAGATGACAGCGTGGTAAAGACGAGGCTAAGAGGAACTGTTTTATAGGGAGGTGGTAACATAACAACCTCCAAACTTGTAGAGCTATCCATGTCACTAGTAAGCACCCAAATGGCCACTAAATGGACAGCTCTTACAAACTTAAATAATCTGTTTGAGTCAAGGAAGTCCACTATTATGAACAGCCCCTGTGACATCAGGTTGGCTGCTTTCTTTCCTCCCTCCCTCTTTCACGTCAATGAGGTTTATTAAGATCAGTGGCCTATATCTGAAGACTGCAATGGACATATCCTGCAAAGGCTTGAAGGTACTGTATGTGGGTCCCTGAGGATGCATAGCTTGGCACATTGGATAAAAGATCCCTGTGCCAATCACTAACTAATGTAGTGGTTTCTCTCAATGAAGGTAACTCTGTTGAGCAAATGCTTTACTTTTCCATATCTATTCTTAGTCTGCCTATTCATAATAGACAGCATAAAAGAATTAATATGCAGGTCAATATGCATGCTGTCCTGAACTTCAAGCCAGCAAATAGTTGCTTTTATGTAAAAGCAGCTATTTATTTTAGCAAATACTGAAAGAGGTTCAGCATCTGCTATTACACAGTGAAGTTCTTGACCATGTGGTGCCTCAGTCACTTTAAGATGTTTCCTCCCACCTCACAGAGTTTGGTGATAGCTGCAGACTGGTTTGAGCCCTATTCCTCTGGATGCCTTTACCACCTTCAATACAGGTGAAAGCTTATATTTTTAGCTATGCAAAGATTTTTTTTTTTTTATGCTGTACCACTTGACACGTAGGGATGCCAACATCATCCCTACGTGTCACCAACCCCACTTGACACGTAGGGATGCTGTTGGCATCCCTACGTGTCAAGTGGGGTTGGTGGAGGATTAGTGTCCCTCCCCGCAAAACAATTAACTCTAAGCCCTTGGTCACCCCGTCTGGGATACATGGCATCTGGCAATGAATGATGATATGACTATTTTTCCCTTACTTTAACATTCTGTGTATGTGCTAAGTTTTGTAAAATGCACAAAATATGTTCTACTCCATGTTTTATACTGTATGTAAGCAAATGTTTGTGGGTTGCAATATTTTAGTGTACAGTATGTGGGAGGTGAAAATTAATATACAAGTATGTTTGTGAGGTCTGGTCCCAAATTAATTTTTCTGAAGTTATAATGCTTGGTTTGACTGAGTTTTCCAGGTTCTTATAAGGCAAGCAGAGATCTAACTATAAAACAGAGTTTAAATTGTCCTATTAACTTCCTTCCTACTCCAAAAGCTTTACTATTCTCAAAAGAGTCTGGCCAGCAAGGTAACAGAATGAGTCAAGGTCATGTGTGTAAATACAGAGAAATACTTACAATAATCTGATGATACTCCCATGGGAGATGTGAAAAATAAGTGTACCCAATACCTAAATATAAGGATGAGATTGCTTGGAATACCCTTGAAGACATCAAGTACACGGTCATGAACATCCATGATCTCTTTTCTCAACTCTTTCTTCTCTTCTTCTGGCAGTTTGTTGAAGTCTGCCCGGGTCATGAACCTGGGTCCTTTTTCATCAAAGAAAAGGTCGAACACATCGTAGATTATGCCCTGGTCTGGGGGGATGTACCGCTGGGCCAAGGAAATGCAAAACAACCGGTAGTTGAAAGCTGAAACAAGACAAGTATGCCAGGAGTGTGCACTTCCAGTGCTTATCTCTACAGCCATAATGATACGTTTAGAATATGTTGTTGTTCACTGTACAGTACACTGCATGCGAAGAAAGTAGCACTACTGTCCACTTTATTGTAAACTAACTTGTATACTGCTGAAAAATTATGTCATTCCTTTACCCCCTCTGGGACATATGGGCCTATGACTACAGTGCACAGATCAAAATTTTTAACTGGCAAATAGATGTCAAGAATTTTTAAGACAAGTCAGGGCACAGCTTTCAAATCAACTGGAATTTAATGCTCCCCCTCAGTAACCATCCTTGCAAGGCATTTTCACTCCATTTCAAATAAAAACTTCAATTTTCACTCTGAATATATATACATGGATTTTTAAAAAAGCAACAATATATACACCAACTCCATATTATCAATTCCCTCAATATTAAGATTAAAAATTATGTAGCATTTTTTTTAGGAAAAACTGTTGTAATAAAGTTCATGGCAATAGGTAAGCTGAGTTACTGATACTAAACCACAATGGCGATAATGCTCAACAGCATCTATATCAGGAGTCCGTAAAATTACTTTCAGACACAACAGGCATGAAAATACATGTACAATATGAGGAAACCAGGAAGAAAGCTGAAATAAAGATGAGGATCTCATAGTACACAGCTACAGCAGGGAAGAGATATGCAAAGCTCCAAATCATCCATTATGAAAAAAAAAAAAAAAAAAAAAAAAAAAAAAAAAAATGTTGATTGCAGTTAGGGTGAAAAAGAAAATATACAGGGAGTTGCACCAACACGAAATTCAATGTACAGTGTCTAGTCTTCCACTTACAAATAGCCTTCAAACCAAACATTCAGTTCTCTGACACACAAACTTCACCTTAGTACCAAAAATAATTCACTTGGGAGATTCTCAAATGCACTACTCAGCTTCTCCCTTGCTTCATTCATCCGTTTTTCCATCTTCTGGCGGTCCTCCTTTGAAAGTTTCTTCCAGTCAGTGCGTGTGAACCTTTTCGGACCTCGTTGGCTCAGGAACTCGTTTTCTTGCTGACTGGACCCATCAGGCGCAATGTAGCGCTGAGCAACCATCATAGAGAAGAACCGATACCCATCTGTGTGTTGCCCTCCCAGTATCAGTGTAATATACATGACAAACATAACCTACCCACTATACTGTAATTATCAATACACCATTCATTAGCACAGATACACAAAGTCACTGTTCATATTCTAACAATATTTTACTAATCTTTAAAGAATTATTTGGGATATTTTTTTCCCATCCTAATGCTGTTGTTGCACAACCCCAGTTTGTCTGACTGAGCAGATCCATCAGACACTGGTAACCAACTGCCCCTATGGGGTTGTCCCATAGGTTCCCTATGCTGTTGAGCTGTGTCTGTCTCATGGTGTGGCATATGCTGTGCAGTGCTCCATTACGTGTGTTATATTGTGTTGGCCTAGTTTACCCAGCCCAAATTTATGCTGGTAGATAATGAGGGTTGGGTGGTGTCCAGGGGTTAGATACTCAAAACATTTGAAGGCGCCTTTTGTGGCAAAGGCACCTTTGCATGTCACCTTTTCCTGAAAGGCCCATAATCAAAAGCCCCACTGGGCACAGCTATCTTTGTAGATAGTCCCTGTTAACGCCTTTGACGAAAGGTGGGTTGGAGCTGCCCTAGCGGTGCAAAGGCATCTGTGATGAACAACAATAACAACTCATGGATGGTATGTGTGGTGCTTCTCGTTCCTAGTTACATGAATTACTGCCTCATTAATTTGTTTGGCGTGGAATGGTTTGCATCAAAAGTAGTTACTGCGTAGCAGGATAACATATATTAATTATTATGAAGTAAATGGGGAAATGTGTGTGGTATCTGGAGATAGTCAACTCAGTGGTAAAGGCACTCGCTGATGAATGCTGCTTCATGAATACATGAAGCCATAATATGGTAATTCATGATACACCACCAGTGTCTGTCTAATGTTACAGTTGTTTGTTCAATACATACAGATATTATATTCAGTGATATATGAACAAATCAGTGTGATATCCATCAGATCAGCCACTCATAGTGTAACCCTAACCCACCAGCTTCAGCTAGAGGTACAGTATTGTACAGTACTTCATTTACCAGTAAATAGATATATTCAGTTTAACCCTTTTATTACTGATCTCTGGAAGCAACTTAAGTTGCCCATTCACAGGAATAATTTTCTAATACACGGAATGTGTGAAAAATTTCATTTTATGAAAACCCTAGTCAATTTGTGATATGGATTTTATTTAACTTCCGTTGGGTTGATCACAGTTACAGTATTATAAATGAAGGTTGCACTTAGATGAGGTTCATACACAATATTATTTACTTAAGTAGGGTTAGGTTAGGTTAGGTCTAGCTAGTACAGGTTTTTTTAATAACAGTTGTGACTAGGTTATGATAACTTAAACAAAGTATAATCTAAATTAATCTGATTTAATCACACCTAGCCATAATGAACCAAACCTAACCTGAGTTTAACCAAACTCTAACCAAAATCATCCTGATCTAAAAATCCATTTCACAGAAGGAGTAAGGAAGTCACAAAATGACTTTTCTCAGATTTCCTGTAACATTACAGGCTATAGCCTACTGTTTCTTGTTGCCATGGTTGCTAAGTGAGTATTGTAAAGTATATGGTTGGGAATGAAGATTATGGCAGTCTAACTTTGGTTTGGTTAGCAGAGATGATTCTTTATTAGATCAATCACTTTTCCCCCTTAATATCCCTTGAGTCTTATGCCAAATCCTCATTGTGTTATGGACATGGCACCTAACCAGCAGGTGAAATGGCCATCGGCACTAACATGCAGCAGCGGAAAATCCATCCATGACAGGTTTTTTCACAATTATGCTATGAATACAGCTTGGATAGCCAAGGTAATGATACGTGAGGTCAGTTTAGGATACTAGTAGGTTAAGTTAGGGTGAGTTGTACAAAACTAAAAATTTATCCCCCAAAATTTCCTTCTAGGTTATATCAAACGAACCCAACCTAAATTAACTTAGCCTAATTATTCTAAATCACTTACAAAAGAAAAGATATGTGCATGTGTTGAGACAGATCTGCTGTTGTAGCTGGGCCTATAAGCTCGCTCTCTCTCTCTCTCTCTCTCTCTATATTTTGGCCTGACACTGAAATGCAGTAATACTGGTGTTTCTCATATCTTAACCTTAATTTCTCTCCCTAGGACTTCAACTGCAGATACACCAGTAGGTCTAGGAAATTAAATAGTAATTACTTTTTTTTGCCTAGAAAAGTGGAATAATGGCCACACAACTACTCTGTAATTGTTGTGTGTGTGTGTGTGTGTATATAAATACATATATATATATATATATATATATATATATATATATATACAGTGGGCTTGCACAGTGCACGAGAGGTTGGGCAGTCCACGAGCTCGCGCAGTGTGAATTCACACACTGAGAATACATAATCTTATGGGAAAAATTACATATGGGCGGTATGCCCTCATACCTAGACCTTTGGCCTTTAGAGACATAATAAAGGTCAAATTTTTCAGACATTGTACTACAGATACAGCTACAATAACTAAACTACGGGTAGTCACCTTAACAACATTAGACAATAGGCCTGTTGGATTTAAATAACAGGGGTTCTGAGGCATGGCAACACACTTAAAGTGCCCCCGCCGCCACCCTGGCCGCACCACGCTTGTTTATCGGTTGCCAATGTTGTATTATTCCAGGCTTTGACAAAGAAATTTACAGCCTGCCAAATGTTACATTTCTTCCAGAATGCAGCAACAGTCATTATGGTGGGAGTTGCAGGTATGCCAGGTGAAGCAGGTGAGTCAGGTGGGGCTGTGAAGGTGGAGGGAAAGGCAGCTGGTGAGTCAGGTGGGGCAGTGGAGAAGGAGGGGACAGCGGCAGGCGAGTCAGGGATGGAGGTAAGGGGAGGATCCTTCCTCTCCTCGTTACTGCTCACATCTTTGGCAATTTCCTTCATCTCTTTTCACTTGTTTGTTTCATTCCTCACCTTGTTATGGATGTATTGGCAGTATAACAACTTGGCATTCACGAAATAACCGTCATTATTATAGAAACTGGGTATCTATTCTAACTTACTGTTATTGCCGAAAACGTTATTGTCGAAGTTGTTATTGGCATGATCTTACTGTAGACTCCTTTTGAGCACCTTCCCCACCAGCCTCTAGGTCACTACTGGCACGTTTGTTTGGGGGTGGGGGTTGCGTACTAATGGAAAATGGCGTTTTTGACCCACTCCTTGCCTCTACCTCGCGTTCTGTGAGGCAACTCGTGCATTCAAGGTTTTTGGTTATGATTTTTGGTCACTCGCGCACAATGCGATTCGAGCACTCTGAGCTCGCGCAATAGGCGAGCCCACTGTATATATATATATACGGTATATATACATATATATATATATATATATATAAATAGACAGATACATAGATAGATATAGATATATATATATATATATATATATATATATATATACATCACAAGCTCTTACATGACGCGCGAATATTGTCCCTGGAAGATCCCACTTTATGAGATTTTTGCGTTATAGGGCCATTTGGTTACATGTTAAAGGGTTTCATGGTACCCAAGCCAGACCTAATACACCTTTTGGGGCAATTTTCCAAGATTTCTTCCATGACATTTACCTACTTAATAATGACTTCATTACGTGCAAACACTGGAGGATTCCTCATCTTGAACTGAAGAGGTTGTGGGCTTCCTGGGGGGAGGGGGAGTGGGGTTCCGAGGCAGGGCAGGACTCCTACTGGTCCCCAGCATGGTCCTCTTGCCACGTCAGCTCCATGGAGTCCTCATCTGAGGATGCTGATAAATCCTATACATCCACAGTCCTCTGCTGCAACTCTTCTGCCTCCTGCACAAACCCCTCAAAGTCAAGGGAACCCACAGACATAACATCTTCCTCTGGTTCTTCCTTCTCTGGCATCTGTTGAGGACGAAAGTATTGGGTGAGAAGAGTCTGGTGACGTCGTATTTTCTTTTGCCTTAGGTCTTCATAGGGTCGCATTACATACAGCAGTGTCCAGCATATCAGCCTTCCGAACCTCATCCTCTTCATAAACCACGATGGCCTCCTTGATTGCCTCTGCACCAGCCAAGATGTTATTTATGCAACCCATGGTCATAACTGGTACCATGGTTCGTGCCTCAGCCTGATCCCCCTGCTCCTCTGCCTCCTAGTATTCCCTGTCGAGCTCTTCAATGCATTGCATGGCATCCTCTGGCGTCATGCTGTCCTCCACAACCTCGACCAAATCCTCCTCTTGCCCCACCATGGCACGGCTCTGCACACTCATATTGCTTCCTGCCTCACAGCCTGTAGTGACTGCACCTCACCATCTCTAGCGGCACATAACTCAGGTGCCAGCTTGCGCCAGGCGTGATTTATCGCTGCCATGGACACCCAATCCCACGCCTTTGGAATATTCATGACGACATTCCTTGTACTGTACTTTTTCCAAAATTCAGCCACAGTTACAAGGCAATGCTGTGAAGGGTCAGACTGAGGCACAAAAGAAGAACAGGGCAATGGTCCAGCTGGGTCAGGCTGAGGCAAATGGGAGGGAGCCGGCCGGGAATCTGCTGGGTCATCCAAAACCTCCTTATCAGACGCCTCCAAATCCTCATCACCATCAACCACTTCCTCCTGGGGGAGACGTTCTTCCTCACAATTGCTTGTGGCCTCTTTCAGATATTCAAACATGATAATCTCTTCATGGGACTTCAAAGAAGCTATCACTTCCTGGTCTTGGGGTTGCAGGAGGGAAGTCGTGTTGGCTGGCAAAAATAATACCTTAATCCCTTCGCACCCGTGACATATGTGTTTACGTTCACAAAGTGCTGAGTAATGCCGCCCATCACGTAGCCATTTACGTTCCATAACATCTGTACGTATTGGGACGTGGTTTATTGACCTATATGCATTCTCAGGGCCTGGTATACCTCACTGGGAAAGAAAAATAAGCTCCACACACAAACCAATGACAGCTGAGACAAATGATGTCATCTGAGATGTCACTGCTCACCACAGAGTTTTATTGGCTCCTACTTTGTACTTGGCTCTCAGTTTGTGTTTGGCACTCAAGGGGGTAGGATTACGTTGATAGTCGTATCTGTGCATTGCCAAATTGGGAATTTAGTGAGTTTTTTCTGTGACAGTAGTGATGAATATTCTGATGCATTGTATGTGCCAGGGGAGTCCAGTGAGGATGATAGTACTGGCAGTTAGTCATCACTAAGTGATAATGACCCGATTGAGGAGAGTGCGTGGAGGTTTCTGGTGAACATTTTTGCAGACCAACGCCCAGACACCATTCCTGCCTTCAGTGACGGTGCTGCCCAGGATATGATGCCCCCTAGTTTTGCTTCCCCTGGGGCTGCTTTTAGTCATTTTCTTGATGACAAAGTGATGTCAAAATTGTGATCATGGGTGAATGAGAGGGCTGATGTGTACTAGGCTGTGAATCCTAGTAAAGTACATGGCCTAAAATGGGGACCAGTTACAACTGATGAAATGTATGTGTACAATAAGTAAGATGTGTGTGTGTAATGAATGTATATGTTATAAATATTGCATTTATAAAGAAAGGGAACATATGACACTGAAGACAAAATAAGTATTTTCTGTTTTGTATTCTTTATGCACATTAATGGTCGGGGGGAGTTGAGATGGGCAGGCTATGTGACGCCCTGCAGCATGGGTGTGAAGGGGTTAACACTTTCACGCAAACCCTCCAAGTAGGCTGGGTGCCCTGGAGTGTTGTCAAGCACCAGCAGGATTTTAAATGGTATGCCCAACTCCTCACACCCCCTCCTTGCATCAGGAATAAAATATTTCTTGTACCACCTTTTCAATATATCCCTAGTCATCAACCCTGTCTTTGATTTCTCCCAATAAACCCCAGTCTCATTCATGTGTTTTAACTGCTTAAAGCACCTGGGTTTTTTACTTACAATTAATGGCCTCATCTTATAATCTGCAACATTGCAAGACAACAGTAAAACGATGCTTACCTTATCAACTTTCCTACCCCTGCCTTGCCTGTGTTCTTTCGAGATCTACATAGTCCTTGGCATCCTTTTATCGGAGACCTGTCTCATCCATGTTGTAAATTTGCTCAGCAGTGTAATCCCCATCACTGATTTTTCTGTTTAGGACATCCACTAATGCTGCTGCTGCACCGGCATCTCCTGACGCTCGTTCTCCTGTCACCTGTACTCTTTTCAAATCCTTCCCTTTCCAAAACTTGGCAAACCAACCACTCAGTGCCTTAAATCTGCCTGGGGGTTGGAACAGCTTACGGCAAGCTACAGTATACAGGTGGCAGGCCGTCCTCCTTATGTTGATGAAGCCGACTGGAACTCCTTCCCTCTCCTTTCAGTTCAACTACATGGCCAGGAACCTCTCCATCATAACAAGCAATGGGAAAGACACCCGAATCCTCTCGTCGTTTGTTTATAGTCGGTGCTTGCCACTTCCGTACATTGAGGACTGGTGTTAACAAGACTTAATTGTGCAGAAGACATTGCCTAGACCCGTCATCGTCGGACATGCTCCTCCCAGCCGTGTTGTCAACTGTCTTATTCTCCGATGTTCAACCCATCTCAGCCACACCATCGCCACAAGCTTGATTCGGGCATATTGCAGTAAAACTACAGTGTCCCAGTGTAATAACAAAGTAAGTGTACTGGCCACGTGTTTGGCCTGGCATGGAATCTTCCATGATCAACCTTGCCACTCAGGACATCAACATGGACCTCGTCCCTGCCGCCAGGGAAGTCGCTGCCCTGGTATGAGGGTGAGGATGGCCACCGCCGCTTGTGATGAGGGTGGTGCCCGGAAAAGTGGATACGGCCTTCCTCCCCAGACAGCGATGTCACCAGCGAACCAAGGAGCCTCATCTACATTGCAAGGTCGGCTGACAATATCCCTGTTATTTTAAATCCTCGCACGCTGTCGGACGCCATCAACAAGTCTTCATGGGGTAAGTATTGTATAGAGGGGTCACTCAGGGTTTTAGGTAAAGGGTCAGCTACTAGGTTCTGTGTTTTTACAGATGATGTGGCCAAAATGACTGTACCACCTGAGTCCCTCACCCAGCTAGGGGACTGGCCAGTAAGGTGTTGGTTGGCTTGCTCACCTTCCAGTGACGAGTTCTCATATGGGAAAATTAAGCCTACTGTTCCTGATGTAACAGAGGAGGAAGTTTTATGTCATCTTCATTGCTTTGGCAACTGTTCCTCCCAGCTAGTGAAAGTCACTCGCCTCATGGTCCGCCCTACTGGTGGTGAGGCCGCAGTGGCAGCCAGGGTGGTATGGCTCAAATTCAGTGGCCCCCTGCCGGAGCAGGTCATATTTGGCCACTTGTGGTACTCTGTAGGGACTTACATTTTTCCCCACCCTGAGGTGCTACACATACCATCGATATGAGCATGGCATAATATCATGTAAAAATAAAGTTAGATGCTCTCATTGCAGCAGGTTCCACCCATGCAAATCCCCATCAGGTGGTCAATACACCAATGACCCCTACTGTTTCTTCTGCAGTGGCGCACACAAAGTTGTCTCCTGCACACGCCCAGTCTACCAGCAGGCTCTTGCTATCCATGATGCTGTCTCAACTGACCCGTCGACCCTGTCTGATGCCAACACCCATTTGCATGCCCTCAATCCATCTGGACGCACTCCTCCCGCCTCTAACCCCTCGACAACACATATTGCTCCCAGTCGGACTTCCCGGCCCATTCAGGAGGGTCTAACATGTGCAATGGTAGTTAGCAACTGGTTTTCAGCAATGGGAGATCTTACTGGAACATTTGGTGGCGAGTCTGCAACTGAACCAAGTGAAATGGTGTGAATGGTTGCTGTGTACTCCCACCCAACCTCCCAATCTGCAGTGCTGCTCCACCCTGCCCCTTCACCCAAGTTCCATCGACAGCATTCCCACCCAGCACGGACCTCATTCCCAAATGCTGCACAAGACCCCACAGCTCCTTCCATCCAACCTGGTATAAAGTCAGCCAGTTCCACGTCATCACTGGTCACAACTCCTACCTCAGCTCCAAATACATCCCACGCTGCCTCCCCCAGTTCTCCTGAGATGGACTCCAAACCTGGTGAATCTCCTGCTCCTCCACGCCAGCCCATACCAAGGACAACCTCCCACACTTCCCCACATGCCAACCCCACAGGTGTCCATTCTTCAGGACCCTTTGTGGACCTTCTGTTAACAGCCCTGTCCATGTACAAAAACGGACAGTCCTTTATAGACATATGTGTGAGCCTCCTGCCCTGGCTTCTCGCTCTACTTTTGCCCCAGTGATGGCTCACCCACCTCTACGCAGATTCCTCCTCTGGAATGCCTGATCCCTTCTTCAGAAAACTTCCGATTTCAAGCAGACAATGGCGGATCTCATTCCAGACGTTGTTGGTCTATGTGAAACCTGGTTGACTATGTCTCCATCTGTCACTCTGGGGTTTTACTGTATATCGGGCTGATCGTCAGAGTGTCAGAGGTGGTCTAGCTGTCGCAGTCAGGGAGGACGTGCCTAGCTCGATTCTGCCGCTGACACGGCCCCCCCGAGGGGTGTTGGATGTTCTTGAGGTCCATCTATCCCTCGTGAAGGGATGACTCACTGTGGCGGTTTGCTACAACCTGTGCAAGGACATAATAGGCCTGGAAGAACTCTGGGCCTATCAAGACCAGCTCCCTTCACCTTGCCGCCTCCTGGATGATTTTAACACCAGACACTCCCACTGGGATTCTTTCCTGGCCTGGGGATCTGGCAATAGGTCAGGAACCCTTTCCAGTTTCTATTAGAGAGTGATCGCTTCACCCTCCTCACCCTGTTGGGGTTACAGACCCGTTTCAACCCACACTAATGCCTGCCTTCCACACTTGATCTATGTGTGGGGGATCCTGTTTTTGGTGGCTCAGCCATCTGGACTGCCCCATATTTGGGATCCAACCACCTTCCAGTTATCTTGGATGTCCCCGACCTTTCCCCACCCTGCTCTGCCCCACCTCGTCCATGTTGGATCCTCACATGAGGGTCCTGTTCCTCCTTTATGGCAGCTCTTGATAACACTGGGGCTCTGCCTGGAGGGCCCTTAAACGACTGTGTGATGGGCTTTACATCCTCTGTGATAGCGGCAGGTGAGGCGGCCTTCCGCAGGTCCTCAACACATCCCCAGGGCACTGTCACTGATCCTTGGTGGAGATAGGACTGCACCAGGGTTTTTCGGGCTAGGAGGTCTTCTTGGAATCCTGGTGGAGGTGTCCCTGCCCTAGTCACTGAGACATTCACCGAGGTAAGGATGCTGAATGCAAGCGGAGTCTTAACCGAGCTCGCTGTGCTGCCTGGTCTGCTTTCTGCTAACCCTGTCATTCTCTAGCTCACCTTCTCAGACCTGATCCTTCATTCAAGCAATGAAGGGTCACCCTACCACCCCATCGTATCCTTTAGTGAAGGAAGGTAACCTTCTTGTAGGCTTCCAAGACAAGGCTGCCTTCTTGGCTGCCTTCTTTGGATCTCGATTTGGTTCCCCAGCTCCACTTCCAGGTCTTCAGCACTTAATCAGGGCCACTCAGGCAGGAATCTCCTCCTCCCCCCCAACAGGCTTAGCCACCCCTTTTACCCAGGCAGAACTCTCTTCTGCTCTGAGGACCTTACCACCAAAGAAAGCATGTGGCCCAGATTTAGTACCTGATGAGTTTTTGATTCATCTCCCCATCTGCCATCAGATGTTGCTCTTAGACATACTTAACAACAGCTGGACGTTAGGGATGTTCCCATCATGCTGGAAAACCTCAAACCTCCTGCCTTCCCCAAGCCGGAAAGGGACCCCTCTTCCCCGGCTTCGTACAGGCCGATAGCATTGCTATCCAATGTCGGGAAGGTGCTTGAGAGGATGGTGTGCCGTCGGCTCTCCTGGTGGCTGGAGCATGACCGTTGCCTGTCTGAGGTACAGTGTGGATTCTGCCCAGGGAGGGGGACATCTAATGTCCTCCTCCAGTTTGACCATCATGTCTACCAGGCATTCTGTCACAAGCAGATACTCCTGGCAGCCTTCATGGATCTCCAGGGGGCTTTTGATTCTGCCTCCCATGATGGAATATTGTACAAGTTGTGTTGTCTTGGTGTCACAGGCTCTGCACTGGCCTGGGTACAAAGTTTTTTGGAGGAGCGATCCTTTTGTGTTTCTCTTAGGGGGTACGTACTGCTCCCCTACCCCAGTCAGGCAGGGAGTACCATAGGGATCATGCCTCAGTCCCTTACTTTTTAATGTACTAATGTATGACCTCCTCATCCTCCTGGAGTATCCACCTTAGTCTATGCTGATGATGTCTCCATCCTCTGCATTGCTGCCTCATTATGGGAGGCCCAACATCGCCTCCAACAGGCTGTGGACGCCTTTGCCACCTGGGCTGCAGACTGGGGACTAACAGTCAATGCACCCAAGAGTGCTCTTATGTGCTTTGGCCATCGGAAGCTCCCCTACATCCAATGATTCAGCCTGCCAGAGAACCTCTCACCCTTCAGACCCGGCACAAGTTTCTGGGCCTCCATCTGAATAGTCCCCGTCACACCTGGGCCCCCCACATTGACCATCTTCGATCAGCATGCCTTGGGTGCCTGGACATCATGATGTGTGTTGCAGGAGTTCGTTGGGGTGCTGACTGAAACACCCTACTCTGCCTGTATCTGGCCTTCATCCGCAGTAAGATCTCGTATGGTGCCATCCTTTACGGATCGGCTGCAGACACCACCTAAAAAAGTTGGATGTTGCCCAGAAAATGGCACTTCACATTGCCCTAGGTGCCTTCAAGTCCACCCCAATTATTTCACTTCATGTGGAGTTCGGGGTAATGTCCCTCTCTATCTACCGCATGGAACTGGACTGTCGGCTGCTCCACCACATTTGCGCCCTTCCATCCAGCCACCCGGTCTCCTCCCTCAACAGCCTCTCCACAGGCCTTCGTCAGCCCCCAGCTTGGCCGCAAGTGAGGTTACCGTACATTATCCGCATCATCCAGGCCTGCCACACCCTGTCTCTCAATCCACTCAGGCCTGCCCAAGTGGCCGCACTCCCCCAAGTCCCCCTTTGGATGGATTTGTCTCCATATGTCTCCCTCTATCTCCCTGTACCATTCTTGAAGTCAAAAGATGCAGTCTTGGCACGGCAGCTCTTTCACAGCATGGACTCCTCTGTTTATAAAGACTCCATGAGAATTTACACGGATGGGTTTCACTCCCTTCCATTTTCCTTTGCCTCATGCGCCTATTTTGAAGATCTCTCCATGTGCCAAACTTGGTCGTTCAGCGGGCAGTATGATGTCCTATCCGTGGAACTCATAGCTTTCCTCCAGGCCCTTGAGTCTGTCCTGACTTTCCTCCAACCTCAACCAGCAGTTTTATACACCAACTTGCAAACCTCACTTACCCTCCTCCATTCAGATCGTCCAGTGACTCACATCAGGATTGTCCATGCTATTATGGGCCATCTCCTTCTCCTTGTTACCCCTCCCTGGCACCTCCTCCTACGATGGATTCCCTCACACGGAGGCATCTGTGGTAATGAAATTGCAGACGCAGCAGCAAAGCGAGCACTGACCTCCAGTACACTGGTCCAAGTGACACCAGACAGTGCCGTATTCCCTAACCTTGCAAGCAGTGCCTGCATATCGTACTGGAATGCAAACCTTTCGACCACCCTACCTTCCTCCCAAATGGTGCGTTTTTGCTCCAACTCCTCTGAACATCCTTGGTACGTCATCCCTGTAGGGACGTTGATGTGGCCATCACTAGGCTACGGTCGGGCCACACAGGCCTTGCAAGTCACCTGTAACGTTTGGGTATGATACAGCACCCTTGGTGTCAATGGCAGGGTTGGAAAAAAGCGTGTCATAAATGATTTATGACAAGACAGTGATTTAAATCAGTCATAAATGTCATAAATATATAAGGTCCCAAATTTCCAAAAATATATCAAATTGTGTACATTTCAAGAACTATGAAAATTTACCAGTATATAAAGCTCTATTTCATGCTGTCCCACAATACCATAGCTACATTCAAAATGTCAGATAAAGACAAATAAAGTAACATGTCAGGTATTTTAGTGTGCTTTTACTTGGCCAAGATTCAACACACTGTGAGAGACATAAATGATACAAAACCATACAATCATACATCCATAAGTTATAATGGCTGCTCCTTAAAAGATAAAATTAAATAATATTTCTGATTTGATGGAACAGTGATAAAAAATTATATATTTTTTGTACTGTCTTAATAAATTATAAATTTTATAATTCTCTATACTTTCTGAAACTAAAATTTTATTATTATTCCTGAAGATTGTAAATATTAAGAATAAACATTTACATTTAGGGTACTGTACTGTAACATATCTCTTAATTTTTATTAAAGAACATTTTTCCTTTTAATAACTACAGTGATCAACTCTAACTGGTTTGTTACGTTTATGTATTATGTATATTGAATGGTTTTTTAGTAAATATACATATTTTTAGCTGGATTATACAACTGATAACTTTTCATGTTCACCCTATTAATCCTATTGAATATGTAAAAAATATATAATATATTAATAAATAAGAAATAAACATATGCTAGGCAATGCATTTATTTTGGGAGAAAATGAGTAAATAAAACTATGTGAAATTATGCATGTAATATTTTTTATATTTATGACATTTATGACATTTATGACAAGCAAATTGTCAAAAATTGCTGATTTAAATCACTGTTTTAAATCACTTGATTTAAATCATGCCAACCCTGGCCAACGGTGTCCTCAGGTTGAAGAAACCATAGGACACTTCATGTTATGGTGCCCTAGGTTCCACTCCCTTCGCACACTTTTGAGGGATTGTTTGGCATCTCTGGGAATTTTCAATCTTTCTCTCTACACCCTCCTGGGAGGAGGTACTGGGGACCTCGGTTACGACAACAAGTCTTGCGGTGCACGTCTGACTTTATTTGAAAATCTAGGCAGCTACAAACATGAGGCCCTAAGCAGTTTGCATTGGAAGGGCATTGGGCCATTATTTTGGCCGTGACCCTTAAACCCACAAGAATAAGAATCCTCTGGTCCATTGGAGATCCCTTGTAAGCCAGCACGGTCTTCATAATGGCATCCTTCTTCCCCAGGATCATACAAATACTGCAGTTGACTCACTGACTTGGTAAACCTTGGCAATGGCACAATTACGTTCTCCTCTCTCCTTTCCTTGATAACGTTAAGCTTCTGCTCCTGGGTCAGACTCTTTTGACACCTCACTGGGTCACGGTGCGGTGGCATGGTCGGGCTGGGTTAGGTGGCCAAAAAAAAAAGAGCAAAGATAACCCACAGCATGTGTGGAGCCAGAGCGCAGGAAGAGGGTAGGCTCAAGTGGCCCAGGAATGCTCAGTTGTCCATGACGACACCCCCGCGCAGACATGTGACAGATATACGTCATTGGCTGATGCAAACCCCGCAATAACTATTGCTGTCTATGTTATGTCTGTTCCCATCATGTTATGACCAATATTTTCATGTAATGATCATCCACTCACTTGATGTAGTGCTGCCTACTTCTTTCTTAGCCTTTATCATTCTTTTTCTGTGCCTGCCCTTCTCTCTTCATATTTCTCCCATCTCTCCTGTCACTTCTTATTGCTTTTCTTTTCTTTACAGGTGACTTTACATTGTGTGACAAGCCAAATGGTTTCCTGTAAGCCAGAAACCATTTACAACGCTGGGTGGTAACCATATAACCAAACCATACGTGCTCCCTACGTGTCAACAAGTGGGTTGGTGGAGGGTTAGTGCCCCTCTCCGTAAAACAAATAA